>NW_024884142.1:154113-162551 GCF_019232065.1 Centrocercus urophasianus | reverse complement strand
CCATCCATCCATCCATCCATCCATCCATCCATCCATCCATCCATCCATTCACTCTCATTCATCCCATCCATCCTCCCTGCTGACCCAACACCACCTTGTCCCCCAGCACACACCAGCAGTGTCCCCTCCCTTACCCGATACCGCGGATGCGACCCCATGGCCATGGCCACGCGGGCGTACTGGCTGATGGGTCTCTTGTACCCCACTGCAGAGGTTGGCCTCTTCTTCATTTGGTTGCTGTTCCTGAACAGGAAATTAAGAGAGGAACACCCATTAGACAACATGAGACAGCACTGAGCTCCCTGAGCACAGGATGGGACCCGATGGCCACCCTGGTGCCTTGGGCACCTCCTTCACTTCTCCATGTCCCCATGGATGGTGGCACCGCAGTGCCCAACCCAGTGATGTCCCCAGCCCTTGCCCATGTCTGCACGCACCCGCCAGCCGGCACCAGTGGCTGGAACTTCCACTGGTCCTCCTCACAGTCGAAGTAGAGGCGGTTCATGATCTTGTTCTTCTCCTCTGGTGGGATGAAATTCTCGATGATCAGGTACCTGAATGAGGGACAGGCCAGGAGAGAGGAGTGGCAGGTGGGATGGAGCAGAGAGGAGGGAGGTAACAGGACAGGGCACGGCAAGTGGAGCAAAAGGAGTGGAGAGAAGAGATCAGGAGAGGAGCCAGGACGTGGAGAGCAGATGGGGGGTGAAAAGATGAGTGGGGAGGAGAGGAAGAGGGAGCGGGCGGATAGAGACCAGGGATCCAGCAGAGGCAGGAGAGAAAGAGCAGAGGAAGACTGTCATTCAGAGAGGAGCAGAAGAAACATCATCAGCTCTGCGTGCTGCCTTCAGGGTATAACCCCACGGTCCTCTCCTTAGCAGTCCCCAGGCAGTGTCTGCAATGCATGGTCTGAGGTGCATTGTATGCAATACATGGTCTGCAATGCAACCTGCAATTGCTTGAAATACATGGTCTGAAATGAAATGAAAACACAGCGGTTTACAGCCTACAAGGCACAGTTTGCAATGCACAGTTTATAGTGCATTCTGAAATACAGACTGCAAGACACAACTTGCAGTGCAGCTTGCACCATTCTGTTTGCAGCCTTGCCTGCAATGCACAATTGGCAATGCATTTTGCAATGACTCACCCAGGACCCCTTGGGAACACCCCAAACCCAACCCCGTGCATTTGCTCAGCGCCCCTTTGAAGGATGGAAATCCAAACTAGCCCCACTGTTGCAGCAGCAAAATACAGAAGGGACTGCATGATCTCAGACCACTGCAGAGCTGCCAGATGAGAAAATGAGAGGAAACACCTTAAAACTGACCCCAAAGGAATTTTTTTTCCCCACTTTTTCCCACGTTGCTTTGGGGCAAATGAAGAAGCTGCAGAAAACAGCTCTGAATAGATGAATTGCTGACTGAGGTTTGCACACTCCTAAAGCATTTTAATTACGTTCCAAAGGGCGTGGAGCAAAACTTGACACAAAATTGTGCTCCGAGCGGAATTTTAAATATTTTATCATGAAAATGTTAAAATATTTATATATGTCTGGATTGGTTTTGGTAAGATAGGGAATAGAACGACTGCCTCCTCCGTGGAGATCTGCAGCCCCTGGGTCTGGGGCTGGGTGCTTGGGGTGGCATTGCTGGGGCTGGGGGTGTAGAGGGACCTCAGCCTCACTGCTCACCCGAGGGGACACCGATGTCACCTACTTGAGCTTCAGCTCCCGTGTCTGCTCGTTCTGTGCCTCCTCCAGGTCCTGCCGCACGCGGATGTACTCGTCGTGCTGGTCCTGGATCTCTGCCTTCACAGCCTGCAGCTTGGCGTACAGCTGTTCCCAGAGAGACCACGTCAGCCCTGGTGGCATGGGTGGCCCTTATGGCACAGGAGTCCCCAAGACATGGTGGCATGGGTGACCCCAGTGGCACAGGTGTCCCCATTGACACAGGTGTTCCCAGAGCGTGGTGGCATAAGTGTCTCCTGTGAAATGGGTGTCTCCAGAACATGGTGGCATGAGTGTTCCTTATGGTATCCCAAAATATGGTGGCATGGCTGTCCCCTGGGCATGGTGGCACTGGTGTCCTCAGGGCATGGTGGCATAGGTGTTCCTGGTGGCACAGATGACCCCAGGGCATGATGACATGAGTGCCTGCATCAGGTGTCCCCAGTAGTCCCCAGTACCACGCCTGAAACATCCTCCAAGGCATCAGGTGCCCATGGATAGTGGGCAGGACATATGCCCCCAAGTTTGAGACACGAACCAAAGGCAAACCCATGTCCCTCCCGACCCAAGTGAAGCTCCCCCGGCTCTCTCACCTTCTTCAGTTTCTTGGTCTTGATCTCCACCTCCTGTTGCAGGGATGTGTAGGTCTCCCGCAGCTCCATGGTCTCCTCATCCCGCAGCAGCATCTCCTGCTGCATCTCCCTCTCACGGCGTTTCTGCGTCCAAGAGGGGGTTGATCAGAGCTGAGATGGGAACTGACCACCCCACGGACCCCCTAACCCCACTGTGGACATTCTGGTCCCACAGATGCTCCCAATCCATTGGGACTGGGATGGATGGGGTGGTACCTGCTCAGCTATCTCTTGCCGCTTCAGCTCCAGCATCTTCTGCTGCTCATTGGTGTGGTCCACGATGGTCCTGCCGCCGATCAGCAGCTTGCTCTCCATGGCCTGGGGAGGGCAGAAAGGGGAGGGTCAGTGCATCTCATAGAATCACAGAATCATAGAATGGATTGGGGTGGAAGAGACCTCAGAGATCATGAAGCTCCAAACCCTCTGCAGCAGGCAGGGCCACCAACCTCCACATTTCATAGCAGCCCAGGCTGCCCAGAGCCCCATCCAACCTGGCCTTGAACACCTACAGGGATGGATGGGGCATCACAGCCTCTCTGGGCAGCTGTTCCAGCACCTCAACACTCTCTCTGTAAAGAACTTCCCCTGACATCCAACCTAAAGCTTCTCTCCTTCAACTTCAAACCATTTCCCCTTGTCCTGCTGTTATCAACCCTTTCAAAGAGTCGATTCCCCTCCTGTTTGTAGGCTCCCTTTTGGTACTGAAAGGCTGCACCCCGCAGCCTTCTTTTCTCCAGGCTGAACAAGCCCAGCTCCCTCAGCCTGTCTTTGTAGGGGAGGTGCTCCAGCCCTTTGATAATCTTTGTGGCTCTCCTCTGGACCCTCTACAACAGCTCCCTGTCTTTCTTGTACTGTGGGCTCCAGACTTGCACACAGTACTCCGGATGAGGCCTCACGAGGGCAGAGTAGATGGGGACAATCACTTCCCTGTCCCTGCTGGCCAAACTGGCCACTCCTGTTCTGATGGAGCCCAGGATACCATTTGCTTTCCAAGCTCCAAGAGCACACTGCTGGCTCATGTTAAGTTTTTCATCCACCAGGACCCCCAGGTCCTTCTCTGCAGGGCTGCTCTCAAGCACTGCTCCTTTTGGTCTGTATATATGCCTGGGATTCCTCTGGCATCTCCACCACGTATAACCCAAGGGTTCAAAAACACCACTCTCAGACATAGGGTTTGAGTGGTTCTGGTAGAGCCAGGAGTTGGGCTTGCTGGTCCTTGGGGGTCCCATCCAACTCAGGATATCGTACAGTTTGGAGATTTTGTGCCCCCCAGCCCCGTCCTGCTCCCTGTACTGATAGATGCGGCGCCGTGGGGACGTGGCCGGGGCTGCTGGCACAAACCCAGGGCTGCTTCGCTCCCACTTCCTTCCGCACAGCTGTGAGCCCGCGGGGCGCCACGGATGTGCAGCAGCTGCCGGCAGCGGGGAACGGCGCCGGGCCATCCGCCCCAACCGAGCGGAGCCAGCTGAGCTGTGCCAAGCTGAGCTGAGCAGTGCATCCCAAGTGCAGTTTGGACCCTGCGGTGCTCCTCGTTTGAGCTCCCCACTCCAGCTCTGCCAGGATGCCCGAAGGATGGCACCGGGCTGGGCTGTAGGAGCTGCCATTGCTTTCCTTGTGACGGTCCCACCCTGACCCCACAGCCCACACCACCCCACCCCATCCCATCCCATCTCATCCCACCCCACCCCATCTCATCTCATCCCACCCATCCCACCCCATCTCAAACCATCATGTCCCATCCCATTCCATCCCATCCAACTCCAGCTCACGCAATCCCACTCCGCTCAGTCCTATTCCACGCCATCCCAGTTTCATCTCATCCCACCCCCTTTCCTCTATTCCACCCCATCCCATCCAAATCCATCTCACCTCATCCCATCCCATCTCACCCCTCCCTATCCCGCTCCATCCCACCCCACTCCATCCTATTTCATCCCACCCCACCCTACCCCTCCCAACTGCATTTCCCTTCCCCTCCCCAGGGCAAATGTGCTCCCCATCACACAGCTGTGCACACACATCGCTGAGCACACACACACACACACACACACACACACACACACTCATGCTTGCATGCATGCACACTTCTCCCCACGACATTCGTGCACACGTGAGCGCACACTCATTTACACCAATGCACACATACATCTGCACGCCCATGCATGCTGGCATTTGTGTGCATGCACACACTCATTTACACCCACACATCTGCACACACCCTTGGAACATGGGATGTGACAAAGGCTGTGCCCCCCCGGGACCCCATCGCTGCCGTCTCCAAGCAACCAGCAGACACGCGGGTGGTGACGCGGTGCGAAGGGGGGACAGCATCTCTTGGGCACGAAGGTTTCTGGGGCAAACCCACAGAGCTACACATACATTATCTGGGGCAATACCACGTTTTCCCTGTTTTTCTCCTATTTTTTTTTTTCCCCTTTCTAGCCACTGTATGGGTACTTTCTACATGCAGCACCTGCAATACATGATGGTGAGTTGCTACGGGGTCGAGAGGGGCCATAAACCCCACAGCCAGCTCTGCCCCACCCTGCTGCTGCAGAAATGGTCTTTTAGTCCTGTTGTTTTCTCCCTGCAGAAGTGTTTATTTACTGCGATGAAGACGACGCTCAATCTTCCTTAATACAGCTGAACCCTTAAGCCTCTCACTGCAACCCATTTCCTGCCTCCAGATAACTCCTCCAGCACTCGCCCATGCCCTGAGCTCCCCAGATTGTGGTGCTGACCTTACAGCCGATGGCACCGTCCCCCCATGGCCACAGGATGCATGTGGCAGATGCTGGGAGCTCTGCTTTGAGATGGAGGCTGTTGCCTCCTCTGGATGGAGCACATCTGTCTGAGCAGGACAGTGCACATCTGTTTGCCTGCAATGGTGCACATCTGTCTGAGCAGGATGGTGCAACAGACCCCGTGTCCACACAGATGTGTACAGGTTCTGCATGTACCACCCATGTATGTATGGGCAGCCCTCTGCAGTGCTCCTGTCCTGCACCCAACAGGGTTTTGTCCACTAGATGATGCCTCCCCATCCCCCCGCCCCCCCCCAGGCTGGCCCCCCACGGCTGGAAGCTCTTGGAGGCCAGGGAAGGGGATGCAGAGTCATCCTGCCTCCATCCCTGCCTCATTACTCAGCAATTACCGGACACGCCATGGCCCTGAGCCAGACCCACTGTGCTGTGCCGGACAAGGAGACACTGCAGGACAGCTGCCAGTGGTGCAGCACCATGGTGGGAGTGTGTCACGCACCCCTGGGCATGGCCATGCATCCCTGGGTACAGTCACATGTCCCCAGGGCTGCTGGTCCCCGTCTCTGTGCTGCTACCACCCCTGTATGGCAGGGATCCCACCCCGTGGCCATGGCACAGCAGGGAGCCCAGTGCCGGCCCGGAGCCCTGCCCCAGCATCCCTTCCTCCAATTCCTCAAACCCTGGCGATGTAACACGAAGAATGACAGCAGGGCTGTGATGCTGTGGATTAGGATACCCAAGCTTCCTTCCCACCTCAGCACTGGAGACCCATCCCTGCATCCAGGTGCATCCCAGAACATCCCTGAGCCCTGGGCGTGTTCCAGGGGCTGCTTGGGGGCAGCAGTCCCAACGTGCAGCATCACTCCCCCTCTCTGCCGCGAGCTGCTTTGTTGTGCTGAGCACAGCACAGCACACTGGTGCCATCAGTGGGCATGGTTGGGTAGACCTGCCTGCTCCACGCCCTCAGCAGCCCCAACAAAAAGTCCCCCCACAATGCCAGGATGTGTCTGTGGGCAACCTCAGTCCAACACTGCCCAGGGGAGTGGGGCTCCCTCTGAGCACTCTGCTTATGTACCTCACTTGGGCAGCCTGACTGGGGACCTTGCTCAGTCACCTTGCTTTGGGATCCTGCTTAGGTACCATGCTTGGGGACCCTGCTAGCCACCTTACTTGGCTGCCCTACTTGGCTACCTTGTTTGGTCATCCTACTTGGACACCTTCCCTGGGGACACTACTTGGGCACTGTGTGTGCAGACCCGTCCTGAGGACCCTGCTAGCCACCTCACCTGGCTACCCTACTTGACCACCTTGGTTTGCAGCCTTGCTTGGTCACTCTGCTTGGTCATCCTGCTTTATCACCCTACCTGGCCACCTCTCAAGCACTGTGCACAGGGACCCTGCAAGCCACGACACTTAACTACCCCACTTGGTCACCCTTTTTGGCTACCTTTCTTGGGAACACTGCTTGGGCACCTCATCTGAGGACCCTGCTAGCCACCCCACCTCTGTCTACCTTATTTGGCCAGCCTACTTGGTCAATCTGTTTGGCCACCCCATTTGATCATCCTACTTGATTACTTTACTTGGCCACCTTGCTTGGTGACCCTACTTGGTCACCCTGCTTGATCACCTTGCTTGGCCACTCTGCTTGCTCAGTCATCCTGCTTGGTCACTCTGCTTGGTCATCCTGCACCATCACCCTACTTGGTCATCCTGCTTGGTCACCACCAGCCCACTTGGCCACGCACTCAAGCACCTCCACAGCTGTCCCCAGGTCCCACCCAGCGGCACCCACTGGTACCAGCACATCACAAAACTCACCTTGTACTTGGTGGCCAGCAGCTCCGTGGCCTCCTGCTCCTTCCGCAGGTCCTCGATCATCTTCTCCTTCTCCTCCAGCAGCTTCTGCTTCTCCTCGCTCACCAGGCTGTGGTCATCGCGGATAGCAGCCTTCTCCTCTTCCAGCCTCTCCTTCTGCTCCTGCAGGTAGTTCTCCATGTTCTTCTCCAGCCCATCTTCATTGTCATCCTCCCCTTCGTTCTCCTGCACCGTCTCCCCATCCGCCGCCTTCTTCCTCCGGCTGCTCCTCCTCCTCTTCTTGCTCAGCATGCCGCGCCTCTCCAGCTGCGCCTTCAGCCTCACGATCTCCTCCTGGAACTCCCGCAGCAATGTATCCTTGGGGTCCTCGTTCACCCGGGGTTTGTTCTTGATGTTCTTGGCCCTGTTGGCGAACCGGAGGGTGGAGAGGCTCTCCTCGTAACTGTGCGACGCCGGGCCCAAGGTGGCCACCATGATGGTCTTGGCATTGCCGCCCAGCGAGTCCTGCAGCAAGCGGGTCAGCTTGGAGTCCCGGTATGGGACGTGCGTGCTTTTGCCATCCACCAGCGCCGAGATGACGTTGCCCAAAGCGGAGAGGGACAGGTTGATCTTGGAGGCCTCTTTGGGCCGCTCGCCTGGGCCGCCCGTTTTGCTCTGCCGCTCGCTGCCCGCCAGGTCCACCAGGTTGAGCTTCCCGACACGGATGTGCTCGTGGCCGTCCGGCCCCGTCTCGCTGCACTCCACCGTGATGAGGAAGATGGCGTGCGAGCGGGAGCTGCGCTCGTTCATGTTGGTGCTGCCCACCGAACGCGCCTGGCTACCCAGGTTCATCACGTGTTCGATCTCCTTCACGTTCTTGGTGACGAAGGAGGAGAGGTCCTTGATGTAGACACCCGTCTCGGGGTTTTCCTTCAGCTCCAACTTCTTGCTCTGGTCCTTGGCCAACAGATCGCGGATCTCCTCCTGGTAGATCTCCAGGTAGGAGGCGCGCACCAAGTACTGCTGGTTCTGCGAGCGCGAGATGTGCGTGAAGATGTGCTCGAAGGAGCTGGGGATGATGCCGCGCGTCTCGGGGTCCCCCCACGCTCCCTGCATGGTGTAGGTCTTGCCGGTGCCCGTCTGCCCGTAGGCCAGCACGGTGCCGTTGAACCCTCGCAGCACCGAGTCCACCAGCGGCCGCACCGTCTCGTCGTACAGATCAGCCTGCTTGGAGCTGGCGTCGTAGACGGCGTCGAAGGTGAAAGTCTTGGGCAGCTCTCCGGGAGCGGCGCGGGGGTTGCGGATGGTCACCCGGCCCAGCTTCACCTCCAGCTCCAGGACGCGCTCGCAGCCCGCAGCCTCCTCCCGCCGGCTCATGGGGCGGCACCGGGCCACCACCCGCAGCGCTTCGCCGCTCCGCGTCCTCCCGGCCATGGTGGCCGCACCCCGGCTGCCCGCTGCCCGCTGCCCACCGCGGCCCCGGGCGGCGGCAGCGGCGGCGGCGGCGGCGGCAGCGGCGGC
>NW_024884142.1:58194-153921 GCF_019232065.1 Centrocercus urophasianus | reverse complement strand
GGCTGCGCGGGGGCGCGGGGACGCGGGCGCGCGTCCGCACGCGCTGGCGAGAGCGCGCGCGCGCGGAGAGACGGCCGCGGTTCTGGCTGGGGCTGAGCACGTCGGGAGCTGTAGTTCTGTGCGGGGGGGGGGGGGGGGTGAGGGAATGGCACGTGGGAATGGCGTGCGGGATGCTGAACGTGATGCGGGATTGGGATGCAGGAATGGGATGCGATGCGATGTAGGAAGGGGATGCGGGATGCTGAGCATGATGTGGGAATGGGCTGCAGGAATGGGATGTGGGAATAGGGTACAGGAATGAGATGCGGGAATGGGGTGCGAGATGCTGAGCGTGATGTGGGATTGGGATGGAGGAATGGGATGAAGGAATGGGATGTGGGATGCTGAGCATGATGTTGGAATGGGCTGGCAAGAAATGGGATGGGATGGAAGGAATGGGATGTGAGAATGGGGTACAGGAATGAGATGCGGGAATGGGGTGCGAGATGCTGAACATGATGTGGGATTGGGATGGAGGAATGGGATAAGGGAATGGGATGCGGGATGCTGAGCATGATGTGGGAATGGGATGCAGGAATGGGACAAGGTAATGAAGTGCAGGATGCTGAAAATCATACAGGATTGGGATGCAGGAATGGGATGCAGGATGCTGAACATGATGCAGGATTGGGATGCAGGAATGGGATGCAGGAATAGTATGCAGGAATAGGATGAGGGAATGGAAAGAGAATGGAATGTGGGATGCTGAGCATGATGTGAGATTGGGATGGAGGAATGGGATGAGGGAATGAGATGCTGGATGCTGAACATGATGTGGGAATGGGATACAGGAATGGGATGTGGGAATAGGATGTGGGAATAGGATGAGGGAATGGGATGTGGGATACTGAACACAATCTAGGATTGGGATGAGGGAATGGGATGTGGGAATAGGATACAGAATGATGAACATGATGTGAGAAAGGGATGTGGGAATGGAATGTGGGATGTTGAACATGATGCAGGATTGGGATGCAGGAATGGGGTGTGGGATGCAGGGTATGGGATGTAGGCTGCTGGATGCAGGATACAGAACATGAAGGAGGACTGGGATGTGAGATGCAGGACTGGGATGTGGGATTCAGAATCTGGGATGCAGGAATGGGATGCAGGATACAGAATATGGTGCAGGAATAGGATGCAGGATTGGGATGCGGGTTGCAAGATGTGAGATTTGGGATATGGGATGCAAGGTAAAGGATGCAGTTTGTGGGATGCAGGATACAAGACTTGATGCCATATACAGATGTGAGATGCAGAGTTGGGATTTAAAAACAGGATAGAGGATGAAGAGTATGGCCTGCAGGATGCAGGGTGCAAGAATGGGATGCAGGGTATGGAATACAGGCTGCAGGATTGGGATACAGACTGGAAGGCAGGATATGGGATGCAAGATGTGGGATGCAGCCTGTGGGATGCAGGATGCAGGGTGGAGGAATGGGATGTAGGAATGGGATGCAGGGTATGGGATGCAGGCACGGGACGTGGGATGCAGGCATGGGATGCAAGCTGTGGGATGTGGGATGCGACAGAGGATGCAGGATTGGGATGCAGGACTGGGATGTAGGGTGCAGGATACAGGATTTGGGATATGGGATGCAGCTTGTGGCATGCAGGATACCGGGCACCGTGCAGGACGGGAATAGGGGATGCAGGGTACCTTATGTGGGATGAGACGTTTGGGATGTGGGATGTAAGCTGCCTTCACCCCCCTGCCCTGTATATTCAGGAATCATCCCTGGCACCTCTGGAAGAGGCAGCCAGCAGCTTGGGGTGGGGATTAAACATTCTTGTGACTAATCAAGACTCGGCAGCCGCCTGTTCCCTGGAAGCAGAGATTATCCCTTAATTAATTAATGAGGGTATTGGCTCCCAAAGGCAGACCTGCCTGGTGTAATCCCAGTACTTGTCTCCGTCCCTGAGGGCACGGCCCCAGTGGGGAAGAGGGGATGGAGGGAGAGTGGGGGGATGTGGAGGAGGGAGGTGGAGGAGGGATGGAGGGGATGATGGAGGGATTCAGGGGAGATTCGGGGTCCTTGTGCCCAGGCACAGCAGTGCTGGGGGGTCCTGATGTGGTCGGGGTCCCAGATGTAGGAGGGGCATGATGTAAGGACAAAGTGACACAGAGGGACAGGGTGACATGCCGAGAGATGTGACGTAGGGAGGAGATGAGCAGGGATGGGATGACATGTTCAGATGGGGGGGTCTGTAGTGACAAAGTGTCATGTAGGGGCAAAGTGACATGACATGAAGGGACACGGTGACGTGAAGGGACACGGTGACATGAAGGGACACGGTGACATGAAGGGACACGGTGACATGCAGAGGCAGGGTGCCATTGAGGGACATGGTGACATGCAGGGGCATGGTGACACTGTGGGACACGGTGACATGCAGGGACGCCTGCTCACCCGCAGGT
The DNA here is from genome assembly GCF_019232065.1 of Centrocercus urophasianus. NCBI lineage: Eukaryota > Metazoa > Chordata > Aves > Galliformes > Phasianidae > Centrocercus > Centrocercus urophasianus. The sequence goes on along the minus strand of NW_024884142.1, from coordinate 151,463 downwards.
GTCAGCAGGGGACCAGGACGCATTGCTCGTGGCCGGGATCGGTGTCCTGGCCCTAGGGCTGTCCCAACACAGCCGGGTCTCACTGTGGGCACAGGGCCACCCTGAGAGCAAAAATGTCACCGGGGGGACATGGTGATGGTGGCATCTCCCCATGGCCATCCTGGGACATCACGGCCATCCCTGGGTCACGGCTGCTGTTGGGGCAGCAGAAACATCCTTGGGGACCATACCCAGCCCTTGGAAAACTGATTGATGTTGGGTACCACAGTCAGCCCCGAGACACCTCTGCCATCCCGAGGACACCACTGTGACATGTGAGCCACGACGGTCATCTCTGGGATCCTGTGATCAACTCTAGGACCCCAAGGATGATCCTGAGATGCTACACCTTCCCCAGGATTCAGCTGGGTGGTTGGGTGTGATGGGCCATGGCCTTGGCTATGGATGAACCCTTCAGGCTGAGATCAGAGGGGGCTTTTTGGGTGACTTTTCCCATGGATTTGCATGGCTGGGCTCAGGTTGGGAACTGAGAGCAGAGCTCCCACAGCACAACACAGGGGCAAAAGGGGAATCCCTTGGATGGATTTACCCCATATCACAAGCAGGGGGCTAGGGGGGCAAGTACAGCTTAAACTAAGACTGGATTTGGGATGGATCATTTTGCTGGCAGCTGACTCTTCTATTATTAGACTTGGCTTCAGTAAGGGAGCCAACTTGGAACGCCGAGCTCCAATCACTTCCAGCCTTTAGATGTATAATTAAAGGAAACTTCCCATTTTGAGAATGACCCCCAGATGCTGACAGCAGCGGGATGAACAATGGGTGCATCTCCTGGTGGAGGGGAGAGAGGGAGGAGATCCTGCCATGCACAGCTCCTTCATAAAAGCCTTGGGATGTCCTCGGAAGAGAAGCCATCAGTGGTAACACAGCAGCTCTACATGGGATGAATCACTTTAGATATTGGGAAACATTTCTTCTCCGAAAGAGCAGTGATTCAGTGGCACAGCTGCCCAGGGAGGTGGTGGGGTCAGCATCCCTGGAGGTGTTCAAGGAACGTGGGGATGTGGCACTGAGGGACGTGGGCAGTGGGCACGGTGGGCTGGGTAGGGGTTGGACTTGGGATCTGAGAGGTCTTTTCCAACCTGAATGATTCTATGATTCTATGATCCCATGGCTGGACAACCACCAGGACACGGGGCTCGGGGCTGTTCCCTTCCCATCTCTCCCTAATCGCCTGTTCCCTTCTCATCTCTGATGCCACCCCAGGGGAGCAGGGACAGGGGAGGAGGGGCTGCTGACAGTCATGTGGGAGGCTCTGGGCTTTTATCTTGGGTTGGGGTTTCAACAGATGTGGTGTGAGCAACGTCTGTAAGGCAACCAGATTGGCGTCGTTGCTCAGAGATTAAAGGATTTAATAATCTGCTGGCAAGATGTAGTTTAAAGAGGCAGAGCTCTGGTTGTACAGCACTAAATGTGTGCTGAGGATTTCCCATTCTTTCCTGAGATCCATCCAAACTTTCCTTTAAACTGAATAAACACCCTCAATGGAAGGAGACACTTCTACCCAACCCCCCAGGGAGTACCATTTTATCCTCATCTTAGATAATCACTGACTAATTGCTAACATGCTTCTGCACAGCCTGTCATTCAGTGATCTCAAACCTCTCTACAAGAAACACCGACCCCACTGCCCGTGTTGTGCAGGTTGCGCTTGATCTTAGGGTCTTTTTCAGCCGAAATAAATCTGTGAGCCTACGATTGTATGATTCTATGCTGTCCATCACCCCACGCAGCCCCTTGTTCTAATTTCTGTGCCCCTCCCTGGTGGAAACCTCAGAAAACAAGGCGGTGACTGGCTCTGCAAAGCACTAGTGACAACAATGCTGAGCTGTTTGCTCCGGGAGAAGGATCATGACCCAGCATTACTGCAGAGCAGCAATGAGGTGAGGGCAGAAGCTTTGCCTCTCCCAGCAGACGGCATCTCAGAGAGGGGGGATGCCCGGAATTGGTTGAGTGCTCAGAGTGCACAAAGCTCAACCTCGGGCTCACAGGCTGTCCTTGGCAGTCTGTGCCCCTCTGCTGCATGCTGGCTGGGCTCTGTGTGACCTCTGCATCCTTCCTGCTGCCTTCAAGTGCTGATGAAGCACTTCTGTACTTCTGCTCTTGATGCCAGGGTGGCTGTGAGGACAGAATTCGGGAAGAGACAGTCTCTTTTCAGAGGCATAGAGCTGGCTTTCTTGTTCCTCTTCTTCTCTGGCCTTCCGCTACAGCTGGGCTGGGGCACAGATGTGGGAAGAGGCAAGAAAGCAGGAACCCAGCTGGTGAAGCCCTGACCCCACCAGTAGCTGTGGCAGCAGCCACACTGAGCACCAGCCCATCCTCCAAACACTGGCACAACGCTGCATGGCAGGAGGTAGAGTCATTTCAGCTCCTTTCTGCTCCTCCTCAGAAAACATGCCGAGCATCTGGGGCTGTTAATGCCTGCCCCAAGGAGGATCCTGACCTTGCTGAGTCACAGAAAACCAGAATGGTCTGGAAGAGATCTAAAAGCCCACCCAGCCCCAACCCTTGCCACAGGGACACCTCCCACCAAACTAGGCTGCCCAAAGCCCCATCTAGCCTGACTCTGGGCACTGCCAGGGATTGGGCATCCACAGCTTCTCTTTGTGGTTTCCCGTTCTAGCAGTTCCCAAATCTGTGGGAGCTGCAAGCGACTCTGGGGCCCATTCTAGGGGGCCAGAAACCATGTCTGCTCCTGCCCTGGCTCCAGAAAACAAAGCTGTGTGCTGAGGCCATGGGGCTGGTGATGTCTCCTGGATGACAAAGATCTTTCCCATCCCTGTGTACATGCAGGGCTGGGTCCAGCTTTGTGAGAGGATTTACTCACCACCAAACCCAGAGTGTTGCAGCTCTGTTTGAGCAGACCTTCCCAAACACAAATACTGTTGCACAACTTGTGATTCACTTTTCCCCTCCCCACAGCAAGATCTCATGGGCAATGAACCTTCAGTGTAGTGTTGCAACCTTGGGTGTTCAACTGAGAGGCTGCTGAATCCTGTTGGCTCTTGCTTTCATAGAATCATAGAATCATGAAGGTTGGAAAAGACCTCTAAGATCCCCAAGTCCAAGTCCATCTCACTTCATCATGCCCACTGACCCCCATCCTTCCGTGCTACACCCCCATGATTCTGAAACACCTCCAGGGACGGTGACCCCACCACCTCCCTGTGCCAATGCCTGACCACTGTTGGAGAAAAAATGTTTGCTAATATCCAACCTGAACCTCCCCAAGTGCAACTTGAGGCCATCGCCTCTCACCTCCCTTTTCCTCAGTTATCACATCAGATTGATACCCTCCTGGTATCAGGAAGGAAATCTTTGGAAGGATGTGGTGGAGGGAGTTGTGGGAATGGCTTTGCCTCTCACTGAACATGCCCAAATTCACCAGCCTTGTGGCGATGATCTCTAGACCAGAATTTAATGAACAGGCACAGAGTATGACTGTCCTAGACAGAGTGTCTTCTAACAACTTATAGGACTCTTCTCAGAAGGAGTGGCCGGGTATTGGAAGCTCAGGTACTCAGAGCGATGGTGGAATCACCGTCCCTGGAGGTGTTCAAGAAATTTGTGGATGTGGCATTGAAGGATATCAGTGGATATGGTGGGGGTGGGCTGGTGGTTGGACATGATGTTCTTAGAGGTATTTCCAACCTTGACAGTTCTATGACTCCGTGGGACTGGATCCCTCATGGTAACATCAACATCAGGGTCAGTCCTAGAGGCCAGGGAGAAAATACTCTTTGTTTGCATAGAATCATAGAATCATAGAAGGGCCTGGGTTGCAAAGGCCCACAGTGCTCATCCAGTTCCAACCCCCTGCTGTGTGCAGGTCACCAACCAGCAGACCAGGCTGCACAGAGCCACATCCAGCCTGGCCTTGAATGCCTGCAGGGATGGGGCATCCACAGCCTCCTTGGGCAACCTGTTCCAGTGCCTCACCACCCTCTGGGGGAAAAATATTCCTCCTAATCTCCAACCTAACCCTCCCCTGTCCCAGTTTAAAACCATTCCCCCTTGTCCTATCACCATCCACCCTCACAAACAGCCGTTCCTTCCTGTTTATATGCTCCCTTCGAGTACTGGAAGGCCACAATGAGGTCTCCCTGGAGCCTTCTCTTCTCCAAGCTAAACAAGCCCAGTTCCCTCAATCTTTCTTCATAGGAGAGGTGCTCCAGCCCTCTGATCATCTTAGTGCCCTCCTCTGGACCCACTCTAAGAGCTCCAAATGTCAAGTTACTTCGTCTCTTGGAGCCTAAAAGATAAAATTTCTTGGATCTTCACTGCAAACGAAACCCTCTGGTAAAAGAGGTTATTATACAAATTGGTGCAAACCTCCAGTGATCTGCTTGTCCTAGCAATTCTTTGGGGGCCAGCTGCAAGCTGGATCCTGTTTTCACCTTCACAATCACTTTCTCTGGAGATATTCAAGAGCCATCTGGGCAATTTCCTGTGTGCAACCTACAGTAGGGAACCTGCTTTAGCAGGGAGGTGGCCTTGATGATTCCTAGAGGTGCCTTCCAACCCCTGTGACTCTATGATAAAAAGCATAGAATCGTTCAGGTTGGAAAAGACCTCCCCAAGTCCGACCCCAGCCCATCCCACTATGCCCACATCCTTCAGAGCCACATCGCCATGGTTCTGGAACACCTACAGGGACAGTGGCCCCACCACCTCCCTGGGCAGCTGCGCCACTGCATCTCTGCTCTATTGGAGAAGAAATATTTCCTGATAACCAGTCCGAGATCAGCGTGCATCCATCACTGAGCAGAGGTTCCTTCTGGGCAGCCTGGGCTGCTATGAAATGGGGAGGTTGGTGGCCCTGCCTGTGGTGGGGGATTTGGAGCTTCATGATCCTTGAGGTCCCTTCTAGCCCTGGCCATTCTGTGATTCTGTGATTCTCCATACAGCAAAGAGCTCTGTAATGGCCGAGGAGCCACGGCCTGCGCCGCAGCACCGGGTGGGGCACCGAGCAGACCCAGGCAGAAAACCCAGGCAGCGCTGAGTCCGCCCCGCCTCGCCCCGCCGGCAGGGGGAGCACTCCGCTCCGCCCACTCCCCTGTCTCGAGAAAAGAGATACAGGACCTGCAACCAATCGCATGAATGGGGAGGTGGGACTTCCGCCTCGAGCGAGAGACTTCGCCCTTCCTCCGTGACGTCATCGGCTCGCAGCCCATGGCCTGACACGGGAGGCGGCGCTCGCGTGCGTCCGTTCGTCCGTGCGTGTGTGCGTGCATGCTGACGTCACGGCCTCGCCTGGCGGCCTGCGCGCTTACCGGGCGCCGCTGAGGAGCCGCCGCCGTGCGAGGGCCGGGCCGCAGCGAGCAGAGCCGACCCGCGGGGTTATGAGGCCGAGCGCCGCCGCCTCCCCGTGAGGAGAAGCAGCAGCGGGCGCGAGGAGCGCGGCGGGAAGCCATTTTGTGGGCCTCCTTCCTCCTCCTCCTCCCTCCCTCCTCCTCCTCCTCCTCTTCGTCGTCGTCGTCGTCGTTCTCCGCCGCCGCCCTCAGCGAGCGGCGCGGGCCGGGCTGCTGCCGGCAGGGGGGGAGCCGGGGCGGCCGCTGGGTGCGGGGGGGGGCGAGCGAGAGGAGGCCGCAGCCGCTCCCCATGGCGAAGAAAACCTACGACCTGCTCTTCAAACTGCTGCTGATCGGGGACTCGGGGGTCGGCAAGACCTGCGTGCTCTTCCGCTTCTCCGACGATGCCTTCAACACCACCTTCATTTCCACCATCGGTCAGTGCCGTCCCTCCGCGGTCCCCTGTGGGTGTGCGGAGATTTCCCTTTGGAAATAACGCCGTTCGGGAGGCCTTGTGCCTAAAGGGCCTTTCTGCTTGTTGGGTTTTTTTTGTTTGTTTGGTTGGTTTTTTTTGCACGATATTTTGTTGTTTTTCATCTGGGTTCTTGAAGGGAAGGGTTTTTTTTCGTGGCTTCGTGGCGATAGGGTAAAGGGTCGATGGGTTTAGATTGAAAGAGGGGATGTTCAGGTTGAACGTTAGCTGGCTAACATTCTTTATTCATAGGGCAGTGAGGCTCTGTCATGGGGCACCCACAGCTCTGGGCAGCCTATCCCTGGCAGCGCCCAGACAGAGCCATGGATGGGGCTTTGGGCAGCCCCAGAAGGAGGTGTCTCTATGACAGGGGTTGAGGCTAAGTGAGCTTTTAAAGCCTTTTGTTACTAAAACCGCTCGGGGATCCCCTGACACCATCTTGTTTTGCAAATCAGATGAGATGAGTGGTTCTTAGCGAATGCTTTTTGGGGGCAGTCAAAGAGAATCAAAACCCCCGTGGTATCTTGTGGTGGTGTGACGGGTGTAAGCACCAACCACGTGTCGGAAGCAAAGGGAATGTTTCTGTTGGTTTGAATTGGATCTGGCTTTGTGTGGTTGATACAAATCCAATCACGGAATGGTCTGGGTTGGAAGGGGCCTCAAGGATCATGAATCTCCAACCTCCCTGCCACAGGCAGGGCCACCAACCTCCACATTTAATACTATAAGTATGCTATCAGGCAATGCAGCTGTTGTCCAAGGGTAGTAGAACACACATGCCAGTTCTTCCCTGTTGGTGCCCAAATGTCACCATGAGAACTATGGCCGGAATTATAGAATGTAAAAAGGCATTCATAGACAAAACTTGAATAATTTGAAGTTAAATAAGGCATGTTTGGGTTTGAAGGGCAGCAATGTGCCAAGAGACAGTTGTCTGAAGACTCTTCAGGCTGCAATCTGCAGTTTTGCTGAGGGGTTGTTTTGGTAGGGTCACGATGGTGGCTTCATCTTGTCTCTTGACATCTTTGGCTTTGGCTGTTGAAGGCTGTATTTCTTTTGCTGCCAGGGCCATAGTGTAATTCTGTGTTGCTTGTCAAGTTCTGGCCCAGATCACGTGGCGTGGTATTTGGAGTTCTCTGGGAAGGTTCGTTTCCATTCTCAGTTAAAAATAGTTGGTGTCTTGGGTTGTGAAGTCAGCAGTGGCTGTTGCTCCAGAGATCTTCTGTTCTAATGGCCAGTGACTTTAATAATTAGTCCTTGGGCTTAACCACTGCAAATTCTAAGCTTTCAGGCAGAATATCAGGGTGATAGACGAATGTGCAGCAGCAGGCTTTGGGAGCATTTATCAGCAGATTGATCCCCATTGGTATTTCTGGAGTAGGTAACTGTTTGTAGAACATGTATGCTAAAAATGAGTTCTATTTCCTAAACTTCTAAGTAGAAGTCTAGCTGTGGTGACTGTGGACATGAGTTGGGTCGTGCTTCCATCTTCACAGTGGAATGGACCAGATTTTGGGGGGCAAATAGGTTTTCTATGTGGTATTAGCTGTGTGAAGATAAATTAAATGGTTTGTTTCCTGAGTTCTTCTGTACGCGGTTGTTTGATGAGGAAACCTGATGGGAAGGTGTGCGTGCAGGCGATGCCAGTTGAAATGGAGACTGTAGATGAACACCTTTAAAAGGCAGCCCGCTCATGAAGGAAAGCTGATGAACTCTTACAGTGGGTTCAGTCACCTCCCTGGGTAGCTGCTCTCTGCGCTGTTACAGTCCAGTGATTGAGCAATCTGTCTGAAAACGGGTTCTCTCACGCTGCTGCTGGTAGCTCTGGTTTTCAGACTTTCTCAGGGTTTCCTCTGTTGCAGTGGTAACGTTGGTGGTGCAGGAATGCAAAGGTGACTGCTGTGGCAGCTCCTGGTGCAGTCGGTGCACAGGGCTGGTTTTGCAGGAGTCTTTGACCTGTAGCAACAAGGAAGTGCCATTCCTGTATCGCTTCTGCACGCAGTAGATGACATTGAAGGTGAATGGCTTATTGGTGAATCCCTCTTTGTGTTTAAAAATAAATGGGTAGCTTGTTAGCTCTGATTCATGCTTTGGTGTTTTCAGAGAGCTCCATCAAGAACCTGAGATTGGGAGGTGTGTAAAATGCATGCAGTACCAATGGCTGTGAGCAGGGGCTGGTTCAGTCTTTGCAGGGAAAGGCGGATGTCAAAGAAACCTGCTTGTGTATAGAAAGACTGTTGCCTTTGTGCAGGGAGGGAATGTTTAATTCTATAGTAGACTCGTCTATACTTATAAATAAAGGCACAATAATATGCATTTCCACTTCACCTTGGCAACTTCCATACGCTTTCTTTCATCTGTGCACATCTTTAGAACTGTTTGGGCATGCTGCTGGCTGGCAGTTTGGGTATAATTTCCTAGAGCTGTGATTTGGTACGTTGTAATGTTTGACTTTGAATCACTTCAGCCTGATATTTCCTGCAAAAACAGCAGTTGAACTTCTGGGTGCAATGAGGTCCGTGTGTGAATGACTGCACTGCCCTGCCTAGTGGCACTATAAATAATCCAGATGGCTCTTCTGCAAGAATCCCTAAGTCATCGTAACCTCCCTGACAAGAGCAGGGCCCTTGTCTCCAGTGCTGCCTTGCTGTTTGCAGGTAGAAAGTGAGTACATTAGAGTAGCCTTCGCCTATCATGGCGCTGTGTTTGTTTTGAATGGCTCTTCAGTAATTCTGTGGTGCAAGAATCTTTGCCAGTGTTTATTTGTGAGAAAGTGACTGTCGGGTTCTGTGTTTGGGTGCTCTGCAGCTGGGCTGGATCAGTGAGAGCTGCTTCCACGGCTGTGCCGTTGCTCCCACCTATCCCCAAACACCACTTAACTCAGTGCTTGCACTCCTGCCTCTTTGCTTTCAATTCAGAAAAGGTCAGTATGAGTACTTTCCAATCGATACATGCTTGAGATCTTATATTTCTTTTGTCAGTTTGATAGGATGAGAGGCGATGGCCTCGTGTTGTGCCAGAGGAAGTTCAGGTTGGACATTAGGAAACATTTCTTCTCATAAAGAGCAGTGCTGCAGTGGCACAGCTGCCCAGGAGGTGGTGGGGTCACAAAACCTGGAGGTGTTCAAGGAATGTGGGGATGTGGCACTGAGGGACGTGGGCATGGTGGGGTGGGCTGGGGTTGGACTTGAGGACCTGAGAGGTCTTCTCCAACCTGAGTGACTCTGTGATTTTCATCAGCCTTCAACATGTCAGGTTGATGACAGTTGGAAGTGAGCCGTTGCCAAGTGAGCTGTCAGCTCTGCAGGAACACACTGGGAAGTGCTTCAGGGGCAGCAGGTGAAGCATTGCCCTTCAGTTCTGTGATGTAAGCAGGTGGAGAGGGCTCGCCTTTCAGGGATGTCAATCTGAAGGCATGAATGTCAAAATCGAACTTGGTCGCCTAATTGCAATTGTTTGATGAAGTAAAATGCAAATTGAGGTGAGTCAAGCTGTGTTTTCCCCTGAAGCCTGACTACTTCTAGTAAGGTACTAAGAGAACAAAGAATATGTAGTCATTTTGAGTTCCCCCCCTCAAATACTATTGATTTCAGTAATGCTTTCCTGGGTCATAACCCACACTGAATGTATAGTAGGTGAAGAACAGAAACAGAGAGCAACTGCAGCTTGTGGGGTGTAAATGATCCTGCAAATCCAAAGAGATTGGTTAAAAAACGGCGTGATTCTGAGATTTGATCACTGTGTATCTTATTCTGAACAGGGGAAAGTCTTGATGCCAAGAAAACTGTGTTGTTTGATAGCCCCATTACATAATATATTAATATTAGGAAAAAAAGGAGTTACTGATAATAAACACGGGGGTAAAGCTTGCTGTTTTGGCTGCTGTGCTCTCTTGCTGCCCCAGGATGGAAACCCTGAGAATGCTGCTGAGCTCCTTGTTGATGCACACCTCCTTTGCCCGTCCTTGAGCTGATGTGCCTGCCTGCAGCCTAAAGGTGTGAAGTGAAATGAGAAGACGTGCAGAGGCTGAGTTGTGGTTTCAGCAGGAAGGGCACATAGCAAATATTAGTGCTTTCACTCCAGGGTGAAATGTGTTTCAGATTTGGAGCCTCTTGTGAGTCTGTGTGCATAATCCATGGTCATTGGGTGATGAAATGGCTGTTGATGTTGGTAGAAAACTTGCTCAGGGCTGGGCAAGGAGGGACGAAGATGCGTTTAATTTAGAGACCAAGGGGGGTTTTGTAGTGCCTTGCTGAGCAATGAGCACAGCTTGGGGGGAGCAGTGGAGTGCTTGCTTTATGACTTCTCCATTGTGTCCAGAGAAGGGCAAGGGAGCTGTGAAGGTTCTGGAATGCAAGTCTTATGGGGAGGGAACTGGGGTTGGTGGGTCTGGAGAAGAGGAGGCTCGGGGGAACCTTCTTGCTCTCAACATCTGGAAAGGTTTCAAGTTTTGGGTCAGTCTCTTCTCCCAGATAACTACAGGTAGGGCAAGAGGTGATGGCTTTAAGTTGTGCCAGGCTCAGGTTGGATGTTAGGAAACATTTCTCCCCTAAGAGTGGTGATGCAGTGGCACAGCTGCCCAGGGAGGTGGTGGGGTCACCATCCCTGGAGGTGCTCCAGAACTGTGGGGATGTGGCACTGAGGGATGTGGGCAGTGGCCATGTTGGGTTTGGGGATTTCGGAGGTCTTTTTCAACCTTAGTGATTCTATGATCTGCCTGTTTGAAAAGTCTGTTAGACCTCTCCTCTTTATCGCTCGGATGTGGAAATGCTTCGTCTTTTCTCTCCTTGAATATTGATATTTCATTAGAGAACCCATTGATAGACACTTAAAGGGTTTGCTCTGCTCCCTTTTTAACAGTGGGGAATCTGGAGAGGGACTGGAGCTGCTGCAAGGCTTCCTCAGTGTTGGGTGCTTTGGTACAGCTTAACTGTGGGGCATATTCTCCTCTGTGGGTGTAACTAGAAGTCTGTGGGTGTAACTAGAAGTCTTGTCGCTTTTGTGTTACTTTCTGTAGTTCAAACAACTTGAGGCTTTTTCCCACTGGGATCATGACTTTCCTACTGCGTGACACAGAGAAATGCCTGCTTTTGTCTTGTGTTTCCTAAGTAGACTTAACACTCCCTGAGTGAGGCCTGCTGCTGCTAAGGATGGAATACCCACACTCACATCCGTACTCGCACAACTTTTTTCCTTCAGGATGCTGCTTGAGCTGCTGTCTTACTCATATTCAGGCTGATGACCAGCTCTGCAGCCCCCAGGCCTGCTGAAGCACTTGGTGGAATGGAAGCATCTCTTCCAGGTGATGTGATCCTGGCAAGGCATGCTGCTGTGCTGGGAGTACTACAGTCTTCAGCTTTAGCTAGAAGCACCCTTGGCCCAGAACCTGAGCTCCAGAGCCCTTAGAAGATGTGACTACAAACCAAGTGAGACTGCTTACTCACCTGTCCTTTGGTTTATGAGGTTATTGGAAAGTTGATTGAAACTGTCATGGATTTGTCTCAAACTCTTGTTTTTGTTCCACTATGGCTGAATTCCCTCAACAGTTTGCATCTTGTCCTGAAGGAAGAATTTTGTCTGTGCTCGGGTGGCTGTGGCTTCACCTGACTTCACCACCATCCTGATCTTCTAGAGCAAAGGCGATTCATTTTACTTAAGATGCTGAGTTATCGGCCTTCAGATAGCTGGATTTTAAGGGAAAGTGGATCCAACCTAAAAGAGAGCAGATTTAGCCTCAATATAAGGAAATTATCTTTTTTGATGGTAAGGGTGGTGAAGCAGTGGCACAGGTTGCCCAGAGAGAGATGGTGGGTGCCCCAACCCTGGAGATATTCAAGGTCAGGCTGATGTTGCTGTGAGCACTGATGGAGTTGTTGGGCTAGATGGCCTTTGAATTAATGTCCTGGTGGCTGGCAGTGGCTGAAGTGCCAAGTGGCATCTTTCTGCTTCCTGTTCTTCTGGCGTGGTCTTGTCCCTTGGTCTTCTGCCCACCAAACCTGAGTGGCAGCTGGCTTCCTCGTACTTAACAAACATGTTTGCACTTCTGGACCTTATGGACTTCACCACTGCAGGTCTATAATAAATGTCTGAGCTTTCATAATTAAGAAGAAAGTTGACTGTGCTGGCAGCAGTATCTGCTTAGCAGTTCCTTATGTAGCGATCTTGATTTCACGTGCTCCTGACGCTTGGTACAAGCAGAGCAGTCAGCACAGGCTAACTGTCTGGGTTCCTCCTGTAACTGGGGCAAAGAAATGAGGACTCCCACCATTGGAACGTGGCACTGCGTGTGCCTCTGTCACTTTAGAGGAGGCAGAGATGTGTAGCTTAAATATAGCTGTCTAATTGTTGGCTAAATGAGTCCCACCAATGCCTCAGTTTCATTAAGCGTGTTGTGAAGAGCTTTCATCTCAACCGAAGTTTTTGATCTTGCCAGTAAACAACAGAACAGATGTTATTTATTTTTAAGCTGCTCAGATTTCTGGCAAAAACTAAGATTCTGCTGGCTGGCTGGTTGGGTTTTGTGCTTCACATTGGTATGCGTGAGACAGCATACACCAGCAGTATTGCAGTGAGGTGCCTATTTGCAGACTAGGTGTGGACTATGGGAGCTGCAATAATAGGCTTAGTGCAGGGGAGGTGTAGCCAGCCTTGTTGCAGCACGCAGCAAGCTGAGGTATCCAAGGGAGACTCATAGAATCACAGAATCATAGAACAGCCTGGGTTGCAAAGGCCCACAGTGCTCATCCAGTTCCAACCCCTGCTGTGTGCAGGTCACCAACCAGCAGCCCAGGCTGCCCAGAGCCACATCCAGCCTGGCCTTGAATGCCTGCAGGGATGGGGCATCCACAGCCTCCTTGGGCAACCTGTGCCAGTGCCTCACCACCCTCTGGGGGAAAAACTTCCTCCTAACATCCAACCTAAACCTGCCCTGTCTCAGTTTAAAACCATTCCCCCTTGTCCTATCACTGTCCACCCTCACGAACAGCCGTTCCCCCTCTTGTTCCCATCAAGTACTGGAAGGCTGCTATGAGGTCTCCTTGGATCCTTCTCTTCTGCAATCTAAACAAGCCCAGTTCCCTCAATCTTTCTTCATAGGAGAGTTTCATGGCCTCTGGTCTGCCTTGGGAGAGCTTTGGTGATTCTCTGATCAGAATAAATGTATAAGCTGATACTCGGCGAGTGGGAACGTCCTAAATCCTATGGTGGCTGTGTCCCTCACAGCTTTGCTGACTGGTGCTGCTGCAGTAGAAGCAGTGAAACTTCAGTTTGTACGTACTATATTTAACACTAAGCACAATGCTATTCTTTGCAGGCTGGGTAGGAAATGATAGGCGTGTCCTCCAGCAGTGATCCTGCATTGAAAACTCATGCAGAAAGGTCTGGGTCACAGCTTATCTCCCACCCGGGTCCGTGGGACCGGTGCTTCTAGGCTGCAGTGCTTCCTGCTGTAGAGATGGTAGTGTGCATTGCATATAAATTATTGCAGACTTCCAGTTCTCAAATATTGATGGTTTATGCTGACAGAGATCAAAATTGGCTTGGGAGTTACGGCAGAGTGTCTGGCTCAGTTTTGCTGTTGAGAGTTGGAAGGGCTGGCACATTACCTGTACTTTGCTTCTGTGTGTTTTGTGACTTCCAACGGCTGGCATGGCTGAAAGCAATCAAATGTAGGTCAGTGGGTTCAGCTGGGAGAGCGCGCCGTGCTCGGTCTGAGCACGTAAGCCGTGGTCTCATGGCTTCGTTCGTTAGGCCTAGCAGTGGGGGGTTCTTAATTATTGAAACAAAAAGTAACCCGGCTTAGTTCCTGCATTCAATGAGTCACAGAAGCTGTGAGGGCAGAGAGCTTCTGCTCTCTTCTTGAGCTCCTACTGCATTCACTGGCTGGATCTTCTCATGACCTCAAAGCCCTGAAACGCACTGCTTTGGCAAAGTTGATGCTCTTTCTGTAGCAGAGAAGACAAATCCACTTGCCTTTGTTTGTGTATTAGCTTTCTTGTCAGTCTGGTGGGTATAAATGAGCCAGGGTAAGTGTGAACTTGAATTTTGTTTGTGTGTCACTTGAGGATAGCATTACCATTATAGCAAGCAGAGACGAATCTTCTGTTTCATAAATGGAAGCAGTGGACAGGAAAGCAGATTTGCGTACCCTGTTTATTTTGGTGCCAACAAATATAGCATAAGCAGGCTGAGACACACAAAAAAACCAATTCAATCAAATGTCATCAAACTTCACCACAGTCAGTGCATGTGCTTGGCTCTTCAGAGTGGAATTGCAATGAATTGCTGATTTATTTTTTCTTTTCTTTGCTGAAGTCTTGCTGTGAATTCAGGTGTGACACCCAATGGGATTTGCTGGGGAGATGTGGCAGCTTCAGTGATGAGAGCCCTCTGTCTGCACCATGCCTAGGTGGAGCGTGTCAGCAAGTGAAGGATGTCATGGCAGAGAATTAGATCAGCCCATGCAAATGACTGACACTGAGAGATTATTCCTGCATGGGAACAGCTGTGAAGGAAGTGCTATTTCTTGCTAGAGCTTTGTTTCCTTTATTCCTTACTACCTTGTGAATAAAAACCTTATTGTCTGTTTAGTCCCTCGGTATGCATAAAACATCACTGAAATAGGTCCTTTGTTCATTTTCTTTTGTTTTGTTTGTGGGAGCCCTGTGTAAGGTTTAGCCTCTGGAATAACAAAACGATAAAGTTTCTTTCTTCTGGAAGAAGTAACTGCTTGTTGCAGCTGTACGTGGTTTCACTGACTGGAGCAGCAGTGTAGGTGGTGTCAGCAGGAAGCTTTGCTTGTCTCTCCAAGCAGGGATGTGTTTTCCATTGCTGTTGCAGCTGTGCTTGCATATGACTCCAGGGAGGAATGTGCTGAGGTGAGTGGCTGTCCCCTTGCCACCGTTCTCTCTTTAAGGCCACCGCAGGTTTTCCTGTTCAACATGCTCTGCCAGCACTGAGTGTTGCAGATTTCACCAGGCAAAACTTGAATGAATGCTTACAGGTGAGGTGAAGGCAGGAGGAGAGGATGAGAAGGCTTCATAACTGGTTCTGCCTTGGCTTCTGCCCTCATCTTATCTGACAAGATGCTTGCACCAAGGTGAGACAGAGCGTTAGTCTGGGATCTCAAGGTTAGTGTATTTAGTGTGAGTGTCACCTCGCTGCACCTGAAACTGGGGGCTGTCATGCTTTGAGCAGGTCGACTGTTTGCATCCTGCTCTAAGGAATGTGCTTTGAGAGGGGCAAGCTGCACAAAGTCTCTGGGGTTCTGTAACTGGATTGATGCTTAGACATTAACAGTGATTAAGTGCAGGGAACAGCTGTTGCTTGATATCCATGACCTGTTGTCTACATCCATTTTACTGGAAAGTGCTCCTTGCTCTGGTTATCTCCTGAACTTTGCCCAAACCCTGATATGGAGTGTGGCAGCTCTCAGATCAAGCTCGTGAGATCGAATCTATGCCACAAGCACTGAGTCCACTGGTTGCAGTTTTCACCTTCCCCTTTGGACGTGGTGGCCATCGTACTTTGCATCCAGAGGTTGCAAGGAACCAGGTTGTTCTGGGCTCCTGTAGATGCAGCTTCACTTCAGTAAGAGATCTTTCCCTTCACAGCATAGTGAGGCACCTCTGATTGATGTTTTTAGCTCATAAATCTTAGTTCTTCCCCTTGCAGTGTCATTGTCCTTAGGTCAGGGGAACGCTGTGTTTAGTTGCTAGCTTTTTGTTTGCTGGGCACTGTTTGGTCAAGCATTGGCACAGCTGCCCACGAGGTGGGGGGGTCGCCGTCCCTGGAGGTGTTCCAGAACTGTGGGGATGTGGCACTGAAGGATGTGGGCATGGTGGGATGGGCTGGGGTTGGATTTGGTGATCTGAGACCTTTTTGAACTGGAATGATTCTATAATTTAAATGAATGCATTGGATGAAGTCAGGGAGTGAAGTCTGAGATGTGTAAAGCTCCTGCTACGTCGCCGTCCCTTGTGTTACTGAATGTGGCAGTGACATTTTATAATATCCCCATGTGCATTTGTTGGGACATCGACTACAGCAGTGTGCTGTGCATAATGACAAGGCCAGGGGCCTCTCTGTTGGAGGGAAGCAGACCTCATGTTCTGCTTCTGAAGAAGGTTAATTATTTTAATGAGGTGACGAGGCAGTGGAGGATTGGAAGGTTATGGTTGCTTCGTAGCACAGCATAAAGGTGTATGGAAAACAGTTCACAGCACATCTATCCTCCATCACTTGATGTTTTTCCCTTGAATTTTGCACTCAGGTGCTCTTAAAGAGTTTCTTACAGGAATGTTGACTTTTGTTATGATCTCCAGAACTACCATATAGGTGTTAGCTTATGGTTATCTATATACCTCTGATTTTAGAGTAGAGAGAGAAGGTTTTGGTGCTCTCAAAGGCTGTAGTCTTGACCTAGTTTTAATATTCAGGCTTGAAACTGATGCACAGAGGAAGCTTGCCTGCTTGCAACTTGTCTGCCTGTTTGAAGGGAAGCGAGAGCACTTCAAAGAGAATTTCAAGTTAGGAAAGTGTCTGTCATTGATTCTCATAGCTCTGAATTGTGTGATGCTGAACTTGGCTGCCTGTGTCTGAACTGCCCAGTGGTTTTGGCCAGAACAAGAGTCAGACTGCTCTGAATGCTCCACCAAGGCAACTGCAGGTGGGAAACAGCAGCACTGAGCGAAGATCCCCTCTTCCTGAAAACTACAAAGATGTGAATGAATTCAGAGACTGGGGCCTTTTTCAGATCAGAAATCTGGCTGGGTAACAGAATCACAGAATTGTATCACAGAATTGTAGGGGTTGGAAGGGACCTCCAGAGCTCATCGAGTCCAACCCCCTGCCAAAGCAGGTTCCCTACAGCAGGTCGCACAGGTCGGCATCCAGGCAGGTCTTGAACATCTCCAGAGAAGGAGACTCCACCACCTCCCTGGTGGGAGGTGGCCTTTTAATCATTTTGGGGTGTTGTAAGCCATTTGGGTAGATTTGTCACCTGAATGAATATTCAGCTGGGTTCCACTAATCTCCAGGTCAAGGCTGGTTTTCATTAATTTATTTCATAGAATCGTGGAGGTTGGAAAAGACTTCAAAGATCATCAAGTCCAATTGTCAACCCATTCCTGCCATACCCACCAACCACAGGCCTCAGTTCAGTTACTTATTTGTTTGTAATCTGTGACAGCATTTGGCAGCACAGCAAATGCAGGCATCTAGATTGGAAGAATTAGGTCACACTGAAATTGCTGTCATGCAGAATCACAGAATGGCCCGAGTTGGATGGGATCTCGAGGATCATGAAGCTCCAACCCCCTGCCACAAGTAGGGCCACCAACCTCCCCATTTCATAGCAGCCCAGGCTGCCCAGGGCCCCATCCAACCTGGCCTTGAACACCTCCAGGGATGGACGGGGCATCCACAGCCTCTCTGGGCAGCTGTTCCAGCACCTCACTGCTCTCTCTCTGTAAAGAACTTCCCCTGACATCCACCCTAAAGTTTCCCTCCTTCAACTTCAAACCATTTTTCCTTGCCCTGCTGTTATCTACCCTAGGAAAGAGTTGACAAACTCCCCTCCTTTCTTATAGGCTCCCTTTTATAGGCTTTTTTAAGAGAATGTCACTGGTAGGAGGTGATCTGGCAATAGTGCTCCTGCCCATGTCCTGCAGTCTCCTTCACAGACAAATTCCAAAGGCAACAATATTAGTTACCGAGGTAAAATATTAGTTACCAATATCAGCTACGGGGGTGTTGTGGATTGGAGCTGGTGACCTCATGATAAGGGAGTGAATGTTTGCTTAAGTGAGGGAACTGAAAGGAGGTGTTTAATAGGTTATGTAAGCACTTAAGTAAGGTCCTTCCTGGAAGGAGATGTCTCAAGTGGTAGATCCAATCTGAAGATGGAAGGATTGCCAGCATGTGTGGGAAAGAGGAGCAAAAAAATGGGAAACTAATCACATCACTGTTTGTGGCTGGTGGAGTTGATCTGATTAAATCCCTTGTTTCTGTTGTTCTCACATATCTAGCCTGATCGAATCTGAGCTCTCAAACAGGACACTGCCTTCCTGGATATTTTCCCATACCTGGTTGTTGTGGAACTGTCTTAAAGTGCTAGAATTAATGAAGTGCATGCTTCCGAAGACTTCATGTAAGATATTGCTCATTTAGATGTGGCTTTTGGTAAATGCTAAATTGTCATGACTTGAAACCTTGCAGAGCAGGAAGAGTGAGTTCTTGCTGCTCTTCCAGTTTGCACATTCTGCACTGGCAAAACCTCAGTGCAGGAAAGATGAAACAAATGAATTCACTGAATGTTTTACTACCACATAAACCCTTCACCTGCTGATACGTTTAGTGTTGAGTTACATTTCTAGTCAGTGAACATAAGAAATGATGGAATTAGATGTAGGGAAGAACTGATAATCATAGAATCATAGAATCACCAAGGTTGGAAAAGACCTAAAAGCTCATCCAGTCCAACCGTTCACCTATTCCCAACAGCTCCCACTAAACCATGTTCCTCAACACAACATCCAGTAGTAGATCAGTAGATCATCCAGTGATAGATCAGTTGTCTTGGACCATGGTGATCTTTGACTTAGAATCATAGAATTGTAGAATGGGTTGTGTTGGAAGGGACCTTTAAGCTCATGTAATTTCAACCCCCTGCTATAGACAGGGACTCCTCTCTCTAGACCAGGTTGCTCACAGCCCCATCCAGCCTGGCTTTTGGTGCTTCCATGGAGAGGGCATTCACAACCTCACTGTGCAACCTGTTCCAGTGTCTCACAGTAAAGAATTACTTTCTGATATCTACCCTAAATCTACCCTCTTCTGCATTAAAGCCGTTTCTCTTCATTCTGACTTGATTGTCTTTGAGTTCTTGTCCAACCTTCATGATTCCATGAGAAGTGAGTCATTGTGGAGGCTATTTGTGAGCATGAAAGTGGTTGGGAATACTTAGCATGGATTTACCAGAGGCAAAATGTGCTTGGCTGTGCTCATCTTCTCAATCCAGCTGAAGTTGCTGGATTGGAAGCTGCAGGGGAGAGGAGCAATGGACATGGACCTTACTGAGCATTGGCATGGTCTGGAAGAGCACAGCTGTCATCCAGCTGGAACATCACAGTGCCACTGGGTTGCTGGGCTCACAGCACTGCTTGGAGCTCTGGACTTGACCTGCGAGCTTTGTCTCACCAAGGAATGCTCCCTCCTCCATCTCCTTAGTGGCCTTCTGCTGGAAACACCAAAACTTGTCACTGCCCTGTACTGAAAGGGGCCCCCCTGGGCACTATTCCTACCTGTTCTGATGGTTAAGGGTTCAGTCACAATTGCTTTTTGGGGGCTCTTAGCTCAGCCTGCTCTGGCTCTCCTCTTCTTCTGGGGCACTGAGTTCCTGGAGACTCTTGCTTCTTAGCAAATCATACAGGATTTTACTTCACTTATTGAATGCTTCTGTCCTAACAGTGAGTGTGCAGTGGGTACAGTAAGTTATTTATAGCTCACTTTGTTTTGCAGCAGTTTGTTTGGAGTTATCTTGGGCCAGCAGTAGAAATCAGACTGCTTGGCTCCAGGTATTTAGTGGGTAAGAGAGACGTGTCTGCCTTCTCTGTTCTCCATCTGCCTCTGTTGTTCTGATTGCACTTAATTTTTTGGAAAGCAACGAATAAACTTCTTGCAATTTTACAATTCCAAAATTTCTCTGCAAAAAGAGAAGGCAGTAACTGACTGATGGGTGCTACCTGCTGCCATTTCCTTCTCCCTTCCTCTTCTTTTCCTCCCCTCTTGTTCCCTTCCCCGAACCAAAGCAGTCTGGTTGAGAAACGTTCTTCTATATAGGTACCTCATTTTAGTTTTGTCTTACAGCAGTGAGTGCATGATGACCCTTTAGCTTCTGGAGTTGCATGCAGTGGTTGGTGCACTTGCAGATTTTCTCTGCAGGTTGGGTGGTTTTTTTTTTGTTTTTTTTTTTCCCCAAAACTTGCATTCAGTGACCTTGGTTTTCATCTTGTCAAATCTTAAGAGGGAGCTGCTTGTGCTGTTGGTAAGTTTGTGTTAATACTCTGGTTTCTGTTTCTTCAAGGAATTCATTGGCACACGAGTGCAGGAAAGGTGCAGCCTCCTGTATATGCATACCACACATGCAGCTCCACATACATGCACGTACACATGTTCACCAAGGAAGCCACAGCTGGTCCTATTTACTTAGCTACCAGCTTGTTTGCTCCTGAGATTAAACCTGTTTGAAAGCTGGACAGGAGAGTAACTTCAGTTCTGTAAAACAGGAGGTTTTACTGCCACAGCTCTTTGTGCCTCTTCCTTTGGAGGTACAAGTGAAATTGCCTGCTTAGTTTAGACTGTAAGCGCTGTGTGTTTGCACCTTGTCAGGCTCTGATACGCTTCTGATGGCTTTGATTTCATCACTTGTTCTCTGTTGTGGTTGTATTACCTTTCCATCTTCCCACTTTGTTCCTTCCCCACGTAGCTGAGCATGCTAGGTGTGATCAGGGCTAAAGACAAGCATGAGTTCAAATGCTGCATAGTCCTTGCCTGCTGTTAAGTGAAGTCTTCAGGTTAGGGAAAGTAGTTATGACCTGAAGTGCCAGCTCTTCACATGGATCTGCAGTTTCTCAATATTGCCTAAAAGTAACCAAGGTGTTCAAGCTTCCTCTGATGATCTCATTCAGAATCAACTCAGTGAGCAAGACTTTGAGCCTTTGTCTAGTGAATCCTTGTATTGTTCTATTGCAATTATCCCCTTGGGAAAGAAAACTTGATCATATAATGACCGAGTTATGCTAAGGTTGGATGAGACCTCTGAGATCATCAAGTCCAACTTTTGTCAACCCATCCCCACCATGCCTGCTGAGCACGTCCCTCAGTGCCACGTCTGCCGAAAGGAATTGATAGCCAGGGAGATTTCCCTGTTGGCCACATAGAGAAGCCCACGTCAGATCTGAGCTGCAGGGAGGAGGACGTGGTTCCAGCCCACTCACAGACTGGTGATTGAGTTTTGCCTCCTCTGTAGGTGGATGCATGGTGGATCAGTGTTTCAGAAGGAATCGCCGTGGGGCTGAGCAGACCTGCCTCAGCTCGCTGAAAGCTGCCTGCTGCTTCCTTTGTCAGCTGAATTTTGCTCTCGATGATAAAAACGGATGCTTTTGCCAAAGGATGAGCCTGAACAACTCAAGTTTCTTGTCCACTGTGCTCTGAATCACCATTAGTTTGTACGCTCGCTAATTCCTGAACGCTTTGTTAAAAGAGTAATACTCTGTTATTCCTAATGGTCTGTTAAAAAGATTGCAGAATCCCAGAATGGTAGGAGTTGCAAGGGACTTCTGGAGCTCATCATCTCCAACCCTCTGCTAAGGCAGGTTCTCTAGAGAAGGTTACAAAGGCAAACCTTGAACTGCTGGGTGCTTGTTCCTTTTCCATCACTTGGACCAAGCGAAGGGAAACGTGCCAGGAAACCTCAGGGAGGTTGCAAGAATTGCTGTCTGTCAGGCAAAGGGAGAAGCCCTGCTGGGAAAGGCTGCCCAATTCCTCTCCACCTGGGAAAAAGCCATTCTTTGGGTTCCCTTCTAGGGAATCAAGATTGAGATTATTACCAGGTAATCAAACTTTGTCAGTTTGTCAGCTATGAATTTGCTGCTTGCAATATCAAAGTAGAGTTCAACGTAAGTTTTATTAAGAAGATTGGTTGTTGGTTTTTTGTATGTTTTTAATAATTCTTTAAAGCTAAGATCCTTTAAAAGAGATGATGCTCTCGTGGAATCTGCATGTACTTGCACCCATCTGTTGAGATGCAATCAAGTAGTGCCAATATACCTGAGCAAAAAGTGGCCATAGAATGGTCTGGGGTGGGAGGGACCTCAAGGATCATGTAGTCCAACCCCCTTGCCCTGGGCAGGGCTGCCATCCCCTAGATCAGGTTGCTCAAAGCTCTGTCCAACATGACTTTGAAATGTCTGTATCTACTTGAGATATCTTGACCCAGGAACATCCTGAAGCTGGTACTCAGCAGAGATCAGGTCACACTGAAATCACAGCGCTCCAGTGTTTTTAATGCAAAGAATATTACCAGGGCATCCCATAATAAGGAAGTAGGCAGATGAGATTCTGTGTACTGGGGTCACATGTGTCCCATACTGGTTGTCCCAGTATTCCATCTATAATCACTTCTGAAAAGAAGGAACGTGATAGGGAGGATATGTTCTAAGGCTTCATGTGTCTTTGCTTCCAGGAGAGGTACAATGAATTCGGCAGAAGATACCATGGATGAGATGCCTAACTTCAGCTGCTTGAATAAAAGCTGTCTTCTTTCTTCTGACACTTCAGCAATGTGGTTTAGTGGACGTGGTGGTGAGGGGTCGAAGGTTGGACTTGATTGTGGAGATCTTTTCCCAACCTGAATGATTCTTTGGTTGTCTGAACCCCAGTAATCTGTGCTTTTTCCATGGAAAGAGGGCACTTTCAGCTGTTCCTGGAGATCTCTCTGTACCATTTTTGAAGAGGAAAGGAGCTGCTGATTTAGAGGAAATCCTCCTTAGGCAACATCAAGTCTGTTGGACCTTACCCTGAATTAATGCACTAAGGACTCAAATGGTTACAAGTGTAGATCAGGTGGTTTCTGTTGGGCTGTGTTCTTTGGAGCCCAGAGTTTGCTGCCATTCCTCTGAGCTGACTGTAAAGAGCTGTAACTCGGTTAAAGCCTCTGAAAGATAATGTTTGCACTTACAGTGCTGAGCGTGGTTGGGAATGTTGTGTATTCATCCTGTGTAGGTATGAGTACCTTGTAAATATTTTGAAAGACCCAAGTAATAACTGGGATCACAAAGAGTTTAATGAAAACCAGAACTCCATCTCTTGTCTGATCCTCTTTTGTATCACACCAGTGGGTGGCTTGCAGATGGCTGCACAGTGAGTCACTGCACTTTTGCTTTCCTGCACTGCAAATGCACGGTGCAACTGCAGTTGCAAAGCAATTACTAACCAAGGAAACACAAGAGGTGGGGTGCTGAGGCCACTGTGCTGCTGCGGGTTGCCTGTCAGCATCCTGGGGCTGCCCACTGGGGCTCAATGGTGGCTTTGTTGGGGAAGAATGCAGGCACAGTCCGTGCTGCCTGCGAGGGGCCGGCTTATTGCTGACAGGGAGTGACAGAATGAATGTCTCCTTCCCTCATGCTGATGGCGTCCTGCCTTTCAGTTTTGGTTTGTGATTTAATGGCAGCAGAGGGATCTCCACAAAATCTTGTTGGGGCTGGGAAATGTGTAAGGTGATACACAGCAGTGGTGATGCATTTATAGTACTCTGTTCTGCTGTTACAACTCCTGGGTCTTCATTAATGTCTTTCATTGAGAGCGATAGAAGCCTCAAACTGCTGAGCAAACAGTTCTACATTCACCAAGGCCATCAGGTATGTCACCCTGCACAAATACCATGGGAATGCTTTGTCCACAGTAGTGGCAGCAGTGACCTCTGCTGATGCTCAGTCATAGGAGCTTCCTTGCAGTGGCCTGGTGCACAAATCTTGGCTTCCAAAACCCCTCCTGGCCTGCAGCTGACTGAGCCTTGAGTTTGGTTCTTCGTGAGTCTGTGGCCCAAGCATGAGCTGGGAGGCCTGGATGAACTGCCTGAGGCTTCCTTATTTAACTGGGTGAAAAATATTAAAATAGAAACATTCCCACATTCTTAATTGAAAAGGCTGCGTTACCTTGAATATGCAATAGGCTGGCCACGGGCCTCCAGGTTTCTCTGTGAATTCCAGCATGCCCTGCTGAAGCTGATGAACGTCTTACCAACACTTAACGAGGGAATCATGCTCATCTTTAATTCATTAGCTCTCTCATTATCCCCCCGTGACATCAGTGTGTCTGTTCAGCACGCTGTTCAGTTTTTGTGCCCATTGCTGCCTTAAAACTCCTTCCTGACCTACATGCTGCTGCTGTAACCTGGCTGCTTGAAGCGAGTGGGCAGAGCAGCCCATGGCAGCCAGGCAAAAATCTCATTTTTTCAGTCTGCTAAAACTACTGTGAAGGCAGTTGGAGGCAAATAGTCACTGCTATTTATAACATTTGTTAGGAAGGCTGAGCTAGTATTACAATGTAATTGGAGTGGAAGCTGAGTGTAACATGGAATTAGAGATTTGTTTTATCCCTGAATACTGGAGTTAGCTAAATCCCTCTCAGGGAGGAGAATTAATTTGTTTGGGTAGGTTAACAGCTCACTTTATCTCAGCACACGCGCAGAGCGGCTGTCGAACATCCTGCATCATCTGGGCAGAGCTCGAAAGCAAGTGGCACTGGGGGAAATACTCTTAAATAAGATCTTTTGGCAAATGCCAGGGGCGTGTGGTGGTGGAGATAGTGTTGCTCTGGTGTGCTATGTCACAACCAGCAGCTTGGCCAGAGGCCCTGTGCTGTGGATGTCAGTCATGCTGACTAAGCCCTGCTTGGGGCAGCTCTGTTCGTTGGCTTTTGGTCGTTCAGCACATTGGTTTATCAATGATACCAGTTGTATTGCTTCACGAATGTAGCTTAGTTAGCAGTTTCTTACTCCTGATAGGTTGGACCTGCCAGCTCCCAGTTGGCCAATTAGGAAACATGGCATGCTTAGCTGAAATTAGGGTGTCTGCATCCCAAGCTGCCGCTGTAGCATGGGGCAACAGCTACTGCATTTAATCACAGAACTGCTTTAAATCCTTGGAAATGGGGAGTTCTGCCCCTTTGTGCTCATCTTGGTGCTGATGAAAGACTTGCTGAATGTTCTCACAACCTGTGTAAGAAGAGCTGTGTTGGGTGTTTGTTCAAGGCCCATTCTCCCTTATTGCTCCATGGCCACCGTTTGTCCCTCAGACACAGCCCTCCTGGGATGGGAAGGCTTTGGTGTCCTTGCTGAGAGGTAAAAACCATTTCCTAGCTAACGTTTTGTTGTTACAATGGAAGACTGTGTGCAGTGTATAGGAGTGAAAGGGGTTGAGCTGGGCAGATTGGAAGCAGGCATCCCACGTAGACCCGTTGTTTAACGGTGTATTTCATAAATTCTGCTTAACTTTCCTTGGTACAAAATAACCTTGCAGAGCTGGGAGGGAAGTCTGTGCTTGCAACAAAGTCCAAACACAAACAGATTTGGGGGAATTACAATAAGTTAGCAGTGCTGATTTGGATGGAAAGGCAGACCTCGGCATCTGGCTGCTGTTAGGGCGTTGTGCTCCTGCTTTGCAGGCTGCAATCTGTGCAGGCTCCTATGAAGGAACGGATCCACATGTTGTGTGTGGGGCTGCTGGGCGTCCCTCCGCTTGGTCTGCTTTGTGTTGAAACCCATTTTGTCTGGGGAAGAGCAAACGGTCTGGGCATGCTGCACAAGGGAGGTTTCACCCAGCTCTTGTGTAATGGTGTCTCCGTTTCCCTGTCTCCAATGGAAATTGCACGCTGGCTGCGTGTGGCATTGCATTCACCTGTCTTAGCACATCTTCTAGGTTGTCTCCGTTGATCCATGGCTCTCTGTGAATGGTCACACCTGAGCTGTGGGCCTTTCCTCTCGTCGTTAGGTGCTTCTGCTTCTCAGAATTCACAGCTAACATACACATAACGTTACACGAAATGGCTCTCAGCAGCACTGAGTGTTTCTGTCTTCAGGATCATTGAGGGTTTTTTAACTGTCCTCTCTCTGATGCCTCTCATTCTCATAAACAATTTAGTATGGTAGAATTAATAATGAAAATATGAAATTCTGGTTTCAGTACTACTGACCCATTGTCAGTTTGGTACTTTGTGCTTCTTGAAGCAGCTGTCCTTTGTCTTTTCAGCCAGCCCTGGTGAGCTCCACTCCTAACAGACTCCCTGCAGTGCCATGCAGCATTTGCTCAATGTAGCACGTGAACTATTTCTTCTTAGCTGGTACTGAAAGTAAAGCCTTAGCTGTGCTACTTCAAGGTGCTGTGCTCGTGTGGAGTGCTGCCAGCTGAGCCAGGGGAGGTTCAGGTTGGATATTAGGAAACATTTCTTCCCCAAAAGAACAGCGATGCAGTGGCACAGCTGCCCAGGGAGGCTGTGGGGTCACCATCCATGGAGGTGTTCCAGGACTGTGGGGATGTGGCACAGTGGGCATGGTGAGATGGGCTGGGGTTGGACTTGGGGATCTTGGAGGTCTTTTCCAACCTGAATGTTTCTATGATTCGAAGAGGACGTGGGGCCCTGTGTCAGATCCCAGCAGCATGGCTATTTCTGATGGTCGGGTCCTGTTACACGCGGTGTGTTAGCTCTGACTGCTCTGAGCAGTGCCCTGCAGGCTGCAAGCAGGGAGATTGCTGTGATTAGTGTTATTTCCACAAGTGGATTACTTGAAGGGGATTAATAGGCAAAAAAAACCCCAAAGCCAATAAAAAAAACCTTGCTGTTTCAGTTAGGATCTTACAATTTGTACCTGTGTTCCAGCACCTCTTTCTTTAGCAAGTTCTCAAAGCAATTGCAAAAATTTCATGTTTTTTTTTCTCTTCTGAGCCACAAGTGAGAAAAATGTGAAGGCTTTTGCTAAGGTTTGTCATAAGACTATAAAAATATCCCTTGGGGGTGTCAGTGGCTGATGGCAGCCCCTTTGAGTGCTGGTTGTGTTTGTAGGCACTCGCACTCCACCTTTCTTGGTTACCCTTGGTTTAGCTGGTGCTGCAAAAGAAAAGCTGTTTGTGTGTCAGAGCGTGGAATTGCTTTTTGTAATTAAATACCAATGGTTTGTTTATGTTTTTTTTTTTGTTTATTTTAGGGATAGACTTCAAGATTAAAACGGTTGAATTACAAGGAAAGAAGATCAAGCTACAGATATGGTGAGTAGCCAAGCCAAGAAGCCGCATGGTGCCATCCTCTGGGTGCTTTCCTTCAGAAGCAGATTCTCTTTCCAAGATTACACTGGGGAATCTAATTTTGTTGGAGCTGTGTATTTTCAGAAGTGGAGAGGCTCCAAGTGTAAAGTTCCCTTCTTTTTTTGTTGTTTTTAAGAAACAGGGAAGAGATGAGGTGCTGCATTGATAGCTGCTGTTGCTGGGCTGCTCTTTGGGACGGACTGTTAACGCAACTCCTGGTTGGGACGACAGAATCCTTGCAGTCTGTGATCTAGTGGGAAGTGTTTTAAAACTTGAATCCTTAAGAGTTGCTTCAAATCTCAAACTTTGCATTGTCAAGCGACCTTCCTTTGCCTAAACAGTCCACCTCCATGCTTACTTTGTATTCTTCCATAGCAAACTAGAGAGTTTCTCAGCTGGCTGTTCCATAGGAAAGCCTCACATGAAGCTGGATGTGCACTGTTTTCCCTCTGTTCATTCTGCATGTCTAACTTGCATAACTTTTTCCCCACTTCTTCCCCATTTAATAGCCCTGTGACAAGACAGATCAGGAAAGCTAATGGCTTCTAGCCCGTGTTTTTGCTTCAACTCCCCCTTCAGCTGACTGTGTGTACTGCTGATGCATTCTCTAGCTGTGCTGTTCACAGCATTTGCCCCTTTTTGTCCCCGTTCATTAAAAAATCCATCTTGTTATTGCTACTCAAAGCATGCATCCCATCTCTCAGTTGATTCTGGTATTGCAGTCCTGTCAGCAACTCCTTAGCAGAACTGGGGCAACTTAGTTACTTTGGTTTGTGTTCTGCAAGGGAAAGAGTTCCTGAAGTTGCTTTTCCTGTGTAGACTGGTCGATAAAGAAGCACTTGGATGAAGTAGCTCTGTGTAGCACTGGAATGCTTCATCAGGGAGCCACAAAGGGCAACCATCTTCATAAGGGCAACATTTTAGATTGAGATATCTGAAGTAAGAGGAGTATAGATCAGCTGGGAGCTGAAAGCAAGGCAGTGAGGGAAGGCATTGAGAGAGCATTAGCTAAAGAGGCATTCAGGTGTAATAGCTTCATCGATTGACGTGCTTAGCATCTCTTGCTATGTTATCAGTTCATTTAGACTGCATTCAGGTTTTCAACAAGATCAAATCACGTCTTCAAACAATCTTTGTGCGTGTTACCTTTTTACCACAGCACTCTGGTGCTGTGAGTTGCATGGCTTTGCTGTGGACAGAGCAAAACATTGGATGGGCTTAAACTGAACGCTGGAAAACGTCATCATGAAATGGTGAAATGTGAAAACAGCAGATGTGCAATGTTGGGGATTTGGAATGCGTGTGTAGACAGAGAAGCAAGCCATAATGAAGCTCTAAGTGCTGTGGGTTTTGGAGGCTTAGAGAAAGGAAAGAAAGAGGGGTTTCAATGAGCTGAGGTTGGTAAAATTGTAACCTTTAGTTGAGGTTGTCTGAATCTACAAAGACCTGCTTCCTGTTCTTGCTAGTTCAAAGTTTCACATTTGAAATGAAACTTGGAAAGCAGAAAATAAAGTTCCTATGGCATGCACTCCTGATGCCACAACAAAACAAACCACCTCGCCTCTCAGATGCTGTATTTTCCAGCTTTGCTTGTACAAAGTTGAGTTGAGCTCAGCAGTGGTTTGGTTTAGAACAGCAGTGACTTTGGGTGAAGATGCTTTGTGCAGTGCATCTATATTTAACTCCCACTTCCTGTGTTTAAACTCAGCCTGCACTTCTAGTAGTTGTGTAACACATTTCCACATTGCACTTCACTGCTGCAGTAATTTGGGGATGCTTTGAGTGGAACATTTCCCATAGAAGCTCAAGGCTGTACTGATGGCTTTTCCTTGTGACCAGAGTATGGGTTGTGTTTTATACAGGAGCTAACACAGCTGAATCAGAATAAATTTGAGCCATAGGAAGAACTTCCACACTGGGACACAGCTCCATGCTTGAATAAAATCATCAGAAGAGAAGGAAAGACTGGGAGATAGAGAGCAGTACTTGTCAGTTAAGGGCAGGAGAAAAGACACCGGGTACCTTCATGTTTCCAGTCAATATTTAGTTGCAGACATGCTTCTGCATTGTGTGTCCAGCAACATCTGATGCAGCATACTCATCAGAATTTATAGAAATAATGAAGGAAACAACAGAAATAAGTTCCTGAGTTTTAAGTTATGATTTTGACCTGTTTCTCACTGCTGCATGTAATTCTCCGTCGCCCACGTGTTAAATCTCTCTCTGCCTACCTGCAGAGCTGTATCACTGGGTCCCAATACCCTACAGTGTCTCCAAAGTGATTTGGAGGACAGGTGGCTTTGCACTGCTTGGGGTGGAGCTGCAGTCTCAGTGGGCAAGCAGATGAAAATGGCACTTTCTAATACAGCTCTGTGCCTTTCCTGCAAAACAGGGCAGCTGCCTTCCTCAGGCATGGAAAATGAGCAGACGTGGCAGTACCTCAGTCATGCCTTGACCTCTGGAATATATATATAGCAAGAATATCAAGGTCAAGCTGAGTTAAACCTTGCCAGAGGTGATAAGCAACTCGATACCTCATTGCTATTAAAAAGTGGGGTTGCTGTTCAGTAAGGATCAAGCTAGGATTAGTGTGTTCATGTTACATTTGGAGCAAATGTGCCAAGCATTGAAGTAGGAAGCTTGGGACTAGGGGAAACAGTGGGGGGCCTGGAAGCAAATGGGGCTGTGTTGGTGTGCAGGGAGCTGCTGGGTGGCCTTGCTTAGGCTGAGCAAGCCCTGAGGAGTGCTTGGGCTGCAAGCCAAGGAGGATGGGGCAGAGCTCAGGGCTGGCTTTGTGAAGGAGCAACAACAGGAGTCAAGGTATGGCGTTTTCTGGGTGGTGGCACGTGATGGAGGGATCAGTGATCTTGGCTGGGTTGTTGAACTGCCCCTCTGCTGAGAAATGCTGCTGGCTTAAAGTGTATGGTGGAAAATCATATGGAAAGCCACAGGTAGTTGTACTGTTACAGAATGAGAATAGAAATACTGAAGTTGGGTGGCGTCTGGGAGGCGTGACACTGAGGAATGCCTTGAAAAATGTTTGTATTTTCAGAGACTGTCATGAGTACAGAGAAGAGAGGGAAAACAAAGGTGCCAGCAAAAAGAGAGCGAATTGCTCTGGGGAATGTTGTTATTATTGCAGAAGAGATGAAATGCTTTTGAGGAACAGAGAAGCAGGGCTAAAAATTCAGCTGTTAAAACTAATAGCATGCTCTCCAGGACTTGGGAAGAATTGCTTTGAAATGGAAACCACAATGCTTAAGCATTCAGTAGCCTTATTAGGGTAGTGTAACAGTGGAAAGATTGAATGTGATTTTTCTGATACAGTGAGTGCAATGGTTTCCAGTGGACAAGGAATTGTCACTGCTCGACACTGTGCAGTTCAGGTCAGTATGTGTTAGAAAGGGCAAGTAGGATTGCAGGGGGGTAACAGCTGTGCTAAAATGAACTGGGAAACACAGAATTCTAAGGGTTGTGAGGAAAAAAAACCAAAGCATGCTTTTAAAATAGTGGGTATGGTGGAGAAGGTGGGCAGAGGTGGATTTAACTCACGTCCTTTTGTAATACAAAGGCAATACAAGGACACTCCTTGCAGCTTGTGCAAGGCACGAGGAAATGAGGTGAAGCTGTGGAACTCCCCATCACAAGATGTTTTGGTGGCTGTAAATGGGAATTCACAAAAGAACAGCTCGTTTTCCACTGTTAAACATGCAGATGTGCTCTCTAGCTGCAAAAGTCCTAGAACTACAAAGGACTGGGGGCTGTGGAACCTCTGGCCTGACCAGGTATGCAGCTGTGTATTAGAAGAGCACACACACAGATCAGATCTGGCTTTTTCATGCTGTGAAATGAAGGAAATGGAGGCCAAAAGGAAATGCTACTGTCGTTCAGAAGTACACAGCAGTAGCAGATGCCAAAGAGGAGGGGAGAACTCATTAAGGTCAAGGACAGTGGAAATCAGAGTTGCTGGAAACCCACCAGCAGCAGTGAGAGACTTGGAGGAGATCCTGGTCAGCGTAATGGAAATAAGACAGAGAAAGGAAAACGTGGAGGAAAAAACACCCAGATCCACCAGGTATTTTGGAATAGAACTGGAAAAATAAGAGGATCGGGGTGCACCCTGTATTGCTATGGCAGAAGAGTTTTGCTAGGAGCCTCCTTCCAGTTGTTTAAGAACACTGTGTGAAAATTGCTTGCAGAAAGCACGGCTGCTTTTTGGTCTCTGTCCACAGACTGAAGTGTGGTGAGAAACAAACAACAAGGAGTTGTAAGAGCAAATCCGAAATGTGGATTTACAGGATGTTGGTGTTGGGAAAGTGAACTCCACAAACCAAGCACACTGATGTTGGGTAGAAGAGAACAGCATGCTCACAGAACTGAAGGCATCTATTTTTCTCTTCTTTTTCCACTGCTCAGCTGGCACTGATCCTCCCTTCATAGGACTTGTACGCCTGTGTGCTTCCTTACCACCTTTCTGACTGGTTATGAATTTTGGAAATAGCTTTACTTCTTGGATACGCAGTTCTTAATTGTTTAGAGGTTCATGATGCCAAATTAATCAGTGCTTCTTCACCAGGGAGCACAGCCCTGTGGGTGGAGAGGTTTCTTCAGAATTCCTGGTTCAGCAGTGGGCTCATTGCAGGAATAACCATCCTCAAGTGAAGGAAGCTGTAGCTGTAGATGCCCCTGTTCATTGCAGGGGAATTGAACTGGATGACCTCTGAAAGTCCCTTCTACTCACATGAGTTTGTTATTCTATGAAGTGTCTTACCACTGTAGCAAGCTGAAGTGGTTCTGTGTGGGAATTCCTTCAGAAATACAGGAATTTGCATAGGACAAGGATGGTGGTGTCCAGCCTGAGCTGCAGACAGCTCCACTAACGAGAGTGCAGTTGGTCCCATTCAGATTTGCAATTATCCTGGGGATGTTGAAAGGTTCATTTTTGCTGCTGACAGCTTTGGAGACAATCCACCATGCACGTGGCTCGAGGTGGAAGAGCGTGTTGTGGCGTTTTCTGTCTTCCTATACAGCAATTTGATGCTTTTCTAATTACAGATCTCTATGATATTTTTTTTTCTCTGGCAGAAAGCCTGAAATTTCCAATAGTAAAGTGTCTGCCAGACATGGAGCTGTTGGAGCAGGTGCAGAGGAGGGCACTGAGATGATCAGAGGGCTGGAGCACCTCTGCTATGAGGAAAGGCTGAGGGAACTGGGCTTGTTTAGATTGCAGAAGAGAAGGATCCAAGGAGACCTCATAGCAGCCTTCCAGTACTTGAAAGGAGTATATAGACAGGAGGGGGAACGGCTGTTTGTGAGGGTGGATGGTGATGGGACAAGGGGGAATGGTTTTAAACTGAGACAGGGGAGGTTTAGGTTGGATCTTAGGAGGAAGTTTTTCCCCCAGAGGGTGGTGAGGCACTGGCACAGGTTGCCCAAGGAGGCTGTGGATGCCCCATCCCTGCAGGCATTCAAGGCCAGGCTGGATGTGGCTCTGGGCAGCCTGGGCTGCTGGTTGGTGACCTGCACACAGCAGGGGGTTGGGACTGGATGAGCACTGTGGGCCTTTGCAACCCAGGCCAGTCTATGATTCTATGATTTCTCCTGTGTGAAGGAACATCTTTGGCCCAGTCACCAATGGTCCTGACGTGTACCCAGTACCAGCAGTCTGGTTTCTTCAAAGCAGAATCCTGCTGTGCAGTTTGAAGAACATTAGAGGCAGAAGCAGTGGTATGGCCGTGAAATACTTGGGGTTATTTTCTGTGAATGTTTTGGCTCAGTGGGCTGGGGACCATTATTTCAAGCTGAGCCGACAAGACGGATCTTCACAGATGATCAGATGCAATCTCCTCTTGTTGCATCCATGTCAGCCCTTCGTAAACAAATCATGGTGCATTTTAAGGTTTCTTTAGTCTCCGCTCGGTCAGCTGGAAAGCTGTCCCAGAAATTCCTTTCTCTGTTGGTTGGATTCTAATGTAATATAGTTTATGCATACTTTAATGTCAGCATGAGAATAATTTACATAGATTTTTTCATCTTCCTTCTGTTTCTTCTTCCGATTCCCACAGGACAACCTTCTTTGTCTTCATATTGCAGCTAAACAAACTGAGTTCTGTCTCCTCTCACACAGCAGGGCCTCATTTTCTTTGGCTATCTTTGTAGACTTGTCTACGTTTATTTTAGCTTGGAGAGCTAGCTGGCTTCCACAAATATTTCACCTACATCAAGGATGTAATGCACACCTGTAGTTTCAGAGCGTGTTCTTCCACCCTAGAGCTCTGAACAAAAGAATGGCAACCCAGGGCAGAGGGTGAGACGGGAGGTCTGCCATTGTGCTCTGCCATTTACTCAGGGCGGATTCATCATCTTGGGCACTTAGGAAACCATAACTCACTTCCTCTGTTTGCTCCAGTCAGTTCTCTAATCTCACCTGCATTAAGAGTTATCTTTGAATAATGAATGGAGGGATCCATTAGGGAGGGGAAAGGGCAAATAATGCTGAAAAATTAAAACCAATACAAAACAGGTTCTTTGCGTTTTCCTTCCCCATCTTGATTTTTGTCCATTATCTTAGCTTCAGTTGCCTGAGAAAATACTGGAGGAGTAAGTGAGGCAAGTTGGTGGTGGGTGCGTAGGACTTGACAAGCAGTGAGTAACAGCTACATGTTGCCAAAAACAAACTGTAAAAGTCAACCTGGGTTCTATGGTGGTTGTTGGCCTCGTCAGGAAGGGAGAAGTTGTGAGTGTCATATATCTCAGTGGTGTTGGTAAGGCTTTAATGAGACTGTCCTGCCTAGTAGAAGGAAGTGAGGGGGAAATGCATTAGGTGAAGGTGCTGTCAAGTGTGTACAAAGCTCACAAGGAGAGAAATTATGTGTGAGTAGGAGCTCTCTTGAGATATTTTGACAGGACAAGGGGAATGGTCTGAAACTGAGACAGGGGAGGGTTAGGTTGGATGTTAGGAGGAAGTTTTTCCCCCAGAGGGTGGTGAGGCACTGGCACAGGTTGCCCAAGGAGGCTGTGGATGCCCCATCCCTGCAGGCATTCAAGGCCAGGCTGGATGTGGCTCTGGGCAGCCTGGGCTGCTGGTTGGTGACCTGCACACAGCAGGGGGTTGGGACTGGATGAGCACTGTGGGCCTTTGCAACCCAGGCCATTCTGTGATTCTATGATTTTGTAAGAGTCTGTGCCAAGTTTTGTGATAGGAAAGGAAGGAAGGAAGAGCATGGTTATTGTATTAAAGCTAAGCAGGAGAAGACGAAGTTGCAACGTGTGTATGGAAATATTGATGGTAGGTGGACGGTTGGACTGGCTGATCTTAGTGATCTTTTCCAATCTTGGTGATTCTGTGATTATAATTCAGATTGGTGCTGCCTGATAGGAGAATTGTCATTGGAAAAAGCCCTGTGAAGTTCAGTAGAGACAAATGCAGGGTTGGTTCGGTACGGTATCAGTTGGTTTGGTGGTATCACCATAGGTTTGGTATGTATATCAGCTTACTCAGGTATCAGAACAGACTGCTTAACCACGAGGGAAAGGAGTGGGATGCATGACTGGATATGGCAAAGTCTTTGAGAAGCTTTTCTTGTATGATGCTGAGCACGGTGTTGGGTCTTGCACCTCAGTGAGACGTGGGTCAGTGCGAGGTAGTCCAGAGAGCAGCAAGCAAGGCTGTGTGGGTGAGGCCTTCAGCCAGGGAATAAAGTCCACAGAGCTTGGGGTGGCTTCAGGGAATTCAGGGGGCGTGCAAGAGCTGTGTTTGATCTGTAATTGAGGCCGGAAGGGCAGTGAACTCCTCTGCAAAAGTAAGATGAGGATTGAGCCTTAAACTGCGGGAGGGGAAGCCTAAGCATGCCGTGGGGAGAACCTTCCAAATGGGACAGAAGGGAGGAGAGAGGGGGAGGGAGTTGTTGCCATTCAAGCCAGCTGTTGGCAGAGTTCTTCAGCAAAACCTCAGCCATCTTTTAACCCCATGTGGGCATGCCGTGGTGGTTTTAGGGCCAGGGAATGGACTGGGTTGCTGAGGTTACTGCTTTCCCAGCAAGGAAATGTGTGTCAGCTGGGGAGCACGGTGACTGCCTGGAGTGGTTGGGCATCATTTCAACTTAGGTCAGATTGGGAAACACCTTTGACTCTGGCTTTTGCAAATAGTGTCACTGAAAACTCTGTAACAGTGTAATCTGTAAGGTTTGTGTCCTCTGAAAGATGTGCAGTTAAATCCAAACTCTGCATTTAATGGTATGCAGCTTTGGTTAACCAGCTCTCACACATCTCATTCAAAGATACCAAAATGAGATGGGAAAATAGATGCCTTCATTAATCTTTCATGATTGATGTTCTTCCTTGCAGAAATTGACAGCTTAATGTTACAGTTGCAGTACATCTCCTAGATGTACAATTTCAGGAGCAGAAATTTGTTAGATCAAGTTAAAGCTTTATAAAACTGATCAGAAAACAAGGTCTGAGATGTTGCATGGGAAAACAAGGGAGATGTTGCATGCTTATCTTCATGGCTGGAGGTGGAAAGGGACACTTTCTGGTGCTGTTGGGTGAAGTCATCACTTCTCCCAGTTCCACCCTGCCTCTCAATAGCTTCGTTCCACTGAGGCTCAGAAGTCTTTGGGATGCAGCCCTGAGATGAGAAACGTGGAAAGGAAAGTTTCTTCTTCTGGGAGGAAGTTTGAAGTTGTCATTAAGAAGTATAAAGTTTAAAATGAAGTTTCCTACTGTGAGTAGATACCAGGTGTGTTGATTGTGGTGAGACGCCAGATGACCTGCCACTGTGCTCAACAGGTAACTAAGAAGGCAGAAAATGAACCTGTGCAAGCCCAGTTAAGCTGTCCAGTGCCTTTTGTTCAGTTGAACCTGAAATGTGTTCTTTCAAAGCCAAAAAAATCCACTCTCCATCAGTAGTGGTGCAGTAAAGCACATACTGTGCCATGCACTCTTGGCTTTACAGGTAAACACTGTTGGTTTCTTTATGGCTTGCCTCTGATGTTCTCTCTTACCTGATCTTTTTGCAGGGACACAGCAGGGCAGGAGCGGTTTCACACCATCACCACCTCCTACTACAGAGGTGCCATGGGAATCATGCTAGTATATGACATCACCAATGCCAAGAGCTTTGAAAACATCAGCAAGTGGCTCAGAAACATAGATGAGGTGAGTAAATGTGTAAGATCCCAGAGTGAGCAGTCTGCCAGCTTGTGATGTCCTGCAGAGCCCAGCTTCTGGTGTGACAGCACAGGGCTTTGGTGCTGTTCTTACCCTGACTTATCTCCTGTATGAGCTCAGCTCTCCCTTCACTACCACAGAGGGTTGCACTGGGGCTGGTGGTGTCCTGAAATGTCATATTCATGCACAGGCTCTGCAGTGGAGCATGCTTGGAGGTAAGGGATACATTTTTGGTAACTGGGAATTGCTGTTTTCAGGAGGAGCTGCCACCACAAGGCAGTGTGCAGGGGAACAGCACGAAGCAGTAAGCTGTGGAGTAGCTATAGAGTATAACAGCTCTGTGACTAAGCTGTTTTATTAGGCTGTGTAGTCCTCAAAGATAGTTAAATATGCTCACCTTTGCTCCCTCTAAACTGATGTCGTGGTGAAAGGATCTTGCAGAGCACAAATACTGTGTTGGGCCTTTAGTTGTGGCAAGGCAGAGATTGAAGTGGGTACAGAAGTAAAGGATGGGGAAAAGAGCAGGCTAGGACAGGGAAGGAACTCAGCAGAGAACCAAAGGTAAACTTGAAATCAAGGCCTTTATGTTCTGCAGTTGCTGTGTTTAAAACACTCAGTAGTAACCAGGAAGTGGAGCAGTGACTGTAATTCATGCCGTTGTGTCTGAGATAGTGAGGGTTTTTTTGCTGACCTCATGTTTGCAGATCCATTGCACAGAGCTTTGCAGCTGATTTCAGGTGCATGGTGAGGGCTGCACAACTGCTGCAGTTTGATGAGGGATGTTTGACACCTTAGGAAGCTTTTGTGATTATGGAAGAAGCCCCCAAGTGGAGAGCATGTACAGAAATGATGGGTGAACTCTTCCTTCTGAGTTTCCTGCCCCAGCATTCAGGCTTCTTGCTAAAACATGTGGTGGATGTTACCTCCTCACCTACAGGATTATTGTGAAGGATTGTTGGCAAAAGAAACACTTAAAAACACTTCTGTTTTACAAGGAGTTAATATTGCCAAGGATATTCTGTCAATAATGAAGATTTCAGATAAGGGAGCTGGTGTGACTTGCTGCCCTGTGTGAGGGGGCTCTTCCATAGGACCAGTAAACCCTGATTTAGAAATAACCAGGAAAGCTACAGATGTGTAACGAAGCTGCACCTTCCTCCTTGCTCAGTACCTGATTATCTAAAGCTCACATTCTGCAGAGTTGCACCACACAAAGAGTGCACTTCTACTGTGGGGTGTTCAAGTCAGTTGAGTTGTTCTGGTGCTGCACAGTTTTATCCATGGAGCCTGGCTTGTTTTTGTCTGCTGTGGAAGCAGTTCTGTGTGCATGAAACACAAACATTTTTGATGTCTTATCCTACACAACATCTTAATCTTTGCTGTTAGATGGTTCCTTCTCCTTATGACCTGAAGAGGAAGTTGGAGGTGGTGCTCTTCAGGAATGTGAAACAGGTTGTTACTATAAGCAGGAGTATTGGATACACGAATCTGTTAGTAATTGTGCTGCAAAGTAGCATTAAGACTGCTGGAGTGAAAGTAAATGGAGATTAGGCTTCCCAAGAAGCTTCTCATGTCAGGCCTCAAAGCACTTCAGTTATCCACTTAAGTGATGCTTCGTGCCGTGGCTCTGCTGTTCTGATGGATATCCTTGGCATGTTCTTTCTTTATTATGATGGCTGTTGGTGATCTTTCAATAACAGAACAGCCAAGGTATTTTTGGCTCCTGCAGCATTCCTGGAGAAGCCCTTGGTGCTCTGTTTTGCCTTACAGGGCTGATTCCCTGTGTATGGGGTCCTGTTTTTTGCTGGTTCTTGAGCGTGGTGCTCGCTCTGCTTCTCCCTTTATGATGTTTTTTGTCATTAGAGAGACTTACCTGTCTACAATAAAGCTATGTAGAGGGGTCCTTCAAACACCAAGAAAAAGTAACAGTGTCAGCTGGAGCCACTGCAGTGTATGGAGCTCAATTGTTGGCAGCTGTGGTGTGGGGATTTGTTTTGTCCCCTACTGTTTAGGCCTTTGTAGCATTTCCATAACTGTGCTAATGCTACCATCTCTGAGTGCCAGGCAGGAAGCCATTTATTATCCCACATCTCTGAATGCAACCCAGCCAAGGTTTGGCATGCTGAAGGTAACTGGAAGAATCTGAGTTTGGAAACAGTGCTTAGTTCTCTTTGGAAAGGAAGACATCACGCTTGAGAATGTACAAACAAAAAGGAAAGGGAGAAATAACTGATACTGGGATGGTGAGTTCCATCTTGTGCTACTGCCATTGTTTCATTCTGCTTCCTCTTTGGTCTGAAGGTGGAGTGACCTCTAGCAGTCTTTGTTAGAATTCAGGAAATTGCAGGTCCTGTAAGTGTTAGCCTGCACTTCAGGCAGTCTGGAAGTACAGAAGTGCAATAGATACTTGCTGCTGGCTGGGGGAGATGTGTCAACCTGGCTCTTATCTCATTTTAGCATGCCAATGAAGATGTGGAGAGGATGCTGTTAGGAAACAAGTGTGACATGGAAGATAAAAGAGTTGTTCCTAAAGCAAAAGGTGAACAGGTAGGTGCTGGAGACAAACTTGCTTTTCCAAGTAAGCACATCAGTACCAGGGGTTGCACTGTTGTTGGGTGGTGTGGATTCCACAGTGGGGTATGAGATAGCTGGATTTGCTGATAGTGTGTAAGCCTGAGCAGCATGTTCTTAGAAGCAGCACTGTGTTCAACTGCCACGAATGGAGTGAGCTCAGCTGCAGTTTCTTTTTGGATAGCTCGAATTCCTTGATTATCCTTTGTGAGGTTGCTTGTGCTGTGACTGGTCTGCGTGGTGCCTGTCCTCATTCACTTGTGCTTTAACACACTTGAATTTCTGATTCTGGTGGTTACGTTCCAAATTGGTTTTGGTTGACCAGTACTGCTGCTTCTGTGCTGGGAGAATGCTGCGTGCTTATCGTGTGAGCAGCACCAGCTGAATAACCCCACGGGGATGATAACCTTCCTTCTTCTTCTGTCTTTTGGTTTAGATTGCTAGGGAGCACGGTATTAGGTTTTTCGAAACTAGTGCGAAAGCAAATATAAACATTGAGAAGGCATTCCTCACATTAGCAGAAGACATTCTTCGAAAGGTAGGTGATGGTGGGATCTGGTTGGGGGAAAATTGAAATCCTAAAATGTCAACTCATGTTGCTTTGGATGTTCACCTTTTGACTTCGGTACGCCAACGCAGTCAAGCCCCAAAGGAGGAGTGTGTGCTCTGAAAGCTTCAGAGCCTCTGAAGCCTGTTTGATGCTTCGTTGCTGTGCAGGTGCTATCTAGAGGAGGTGGCATACACCAAAGAGCCAAGGCATCTAAATTCAGCCCTTAAACCCATTTGATTCACACGTAGATGCTTGAAGGTAAAAACACCAGAATGAAATTGAAGGAGGCCCTTCCCTGCCACCTTCATTTGTTCCTGCTTTGTGAACGTGGGTGTTCACTGCTTCCTGTCTTGAATGACCAAAGCTTTTTTTAATCCTGAGGAGACCCAAAGTCACTGGAACCTGTAGGGATGAAACCTGGGCCTGCTTTCCTGTCTCCCTGTGTCAGGGAGTCCTCAGATTTCTGTTCTGACCAGGCTGTAAAACTACAGCCAAAGGAATTTAACAGTTGGCAGTGACAGAGAATCCATTGGACCCCCAGTAATTCTGGTGGCTGTGCTTCAAAACTTACTGCTTTAAGCACTCGATTTCTGCTGTGTTACAACGCGTTTCACTGTAGAGATCAGATTCTCACATAAGGGAATCCTCTGCCTTTTACCATATTTTTCCCTGCCACCTTTTCTTCAGTTATGCCACTTTTTTTTTTTTTTTTTTCCAGTTGAATCATTTTTATCAATACTCAACATTGTTTAAAAGCTTTTAAGTATCTGCCAGGATGGGTTTTGATTGGTGGAAGTGCATCTGTCCATTCCTAGAGTCACAGAATGGCCAGGGTTGGAAGTGACCTCAAGGATCATGAAGCTCCAACCCCCTGCCACAAGCAGGGCCACCAACCTCCACATTTCATAGCAGCCCAGGCTGCCCAGGGCCCCATCCAACCTGGCCTTGAACACCTCCAGGGATGGACGGGGCATCACAGCCTCTCTGGGCAGCTGTTCCAGCACCTCACCACTCTCATAGGAAAGAACTTCCCCCTGACATTCACCCTAAACCTTCCCTCTTCAACTTCAAACCATTTTCTTCCTACTTTGGTTCAGTGATTGGCCTGCTCTATCCTCTACATTTCTTGGGAGGTCTTGCTCAGAAGGTTAAATTGCAGCTGAGAGAGGAAGATGGCTCACCAGGTCTCCCTGGTGGTTGGTTCTCTCTCCTGAATTGCACCATGTGCCATCAGGAGGGCTGTCTTTCCTGAGAATCTCACTGTTCTGTTGCTGGATTGAGCTGGATATGGATCTGCAGGTGGCTCTGGGGTTGATTTTCAGTCAGCTGATGTTCTCCCATAGCCAAAGACTTGATTAGCACCTTCCTGCTTACCATCAGCTCCATCTCCACACTGCTGACCCTCCTGGCCTTTGCGTTTTCACTTTGACCTCAGTGCATTTCTCTGAATAACGAGGTAGGATGGGGAGCAACTCTGTTGCAAGGCTGCGAGGTAGAGAACGAGAAGAGGAGCAAAGGGACTGAATGCTGCATTCTCACAAGTGTATAGTGTTATTTTCTGAAAATAGACACCATCATCTGATCAAACCCAGCAGGCCAGAGCTGTGCTTTGACCCAGCCACGTTTACGTGCCGTGATGCAGATGAGCCTGTTGTGTGCACGGCCTCAGCGTCCTGACGAGTGGAAGGCAGATGCTTTTGAGCAGCCCTGCTTTAAAATCCATATCCTTCTCAATCCATCCGTCACTCTGTCACTTTTAAGGCCATCAGTTTGCACAACTCAACCCGCTGGGATTTACCTCCTCCGAGAGTCAGTTCTGAAGGCAGAGGCTGGATATCATCCCTGTCCCCTTTCAGAGTGGTCTGAGTTGGGAGGCTTTCCCCAGCTTTTCAAGCGTCGATTTGGAACGACGACAACAAAAAAACCCATAGGCTTGTCCTGCACAGCTGTGCTGGCAAAGGGAGGGAGCATTCCTCGTGTCCTCCAAGGCATTTTGCCCCCTGATTTGGGTTATGATGTGGCAACATTGATCTCGATGCAGCCCCTGCCTCTTGTCCCCTCATCCCCTGGACTTCCCGACGCCTCGGGAGCTCTCTAACCTTCTCGCTTGTTTCATTGCAGACGCCTGTAAAAGAGCCCAACAGTGAAAATGTAGATATCAGCAGCGGAGGTGGGGTGACAGGCTGGAAGAGCAAGTGTTGCTGAGCGTTCTCCTGTATCACCAATCGCCATCCACCGCCTCTTTTTTCTCGCTGCAAAACAAACCACTCTGTCCGTTTTTAACCTTCAGCCAATGTTTTGTTCCTCATCTTAACGAGCTCCTGTCTCCCTTTGTTCTCCCGTGTAGGACAGCTTGCATACTATAATTTCCTCAACGTGTGTAGGAAAATCACCTCCGTGACTTCATTTTTTCATGTACCTGCTCCACTTACCACTACGTTTTGGTTGTATTATAGCCCCTCTCCTCCCGACGTTCAAACATAGAGCAATCGTATTCAACTCTCCTCTGCAAATTGTATAAGAATAAAAGTTAGAATTAACAATTCATTTTGTACGACAGTGGAATTTTCTGTCATGGATAATGTGCTCGAGTCACCGTGTTCACTAGATGCATCAGCAAAAGAGCCAGGAAAACACTCGTGTTCGCCTTGATACGTGAATGGGGTTTCTTTTGTCCTGTGCCTTACGTGGAAAGGAACTTTTAATTTTCACTTTGATTTCTCTTCTGGTGGAAGCATGTGCAGGAGACATAGCATCCATCCCCGACCATTTCCAAGTACCCGACTCTTTTGTGATTGCTTTCTGTCACTGTTGGTGTCGTGCATCGAGGACAAAGGGTGGTGCAAAAAACAAAACAAAAACAAACCTACTGCTACTACTGCTGCTCCATTTAACCTGCCGCCTCTCCTGTTGGTGACCTCGCCATCGGAACTGTTCCTGCTGCCGTTTTCTTTTCTCACTCGCAGCTCTTTCCTTTTTGCCTGCATGCTGCTTTTATTTGCTTCCCTCCATGGTGTGATGTGTTAATTAAAAAGGATGGCAACGCGGTATGTTTGCCAAAAAACTTAATACAAAGCACTGATTTAGCTTTCGAGGTAAGATGTTGACGAATACCTACTAATTTCCCTCTAGCCAATGTCAGTTCACTAGTATATCCTCTCTCCTCCTGCATAGCCGTTGGGTTTTATGATATGGAAGAGTTATTTGCATGCACTAGTTTTCTATGGAGGGTGATGTGGTTGTCTACTTTATGTGTATGAATATAACACGCCATTCCCAAACTGACAGCATTCAACTTCTTCAGTTCTCTCACCGTTAGCCGCTCCCACCACGAGCCGTTGGGCAGCCGGGCGCGAGGCCGAGTCAGACTTAGGTGACAAAGGAACGATAGCGACAAAACGAAGACGAAAGTCGGCCGTTTAATTTATTACCTCCCCCCACAAACCTTCCTCTTCCCGAGCCTCGCCTTGCTCTCCGAGCTCGCATTTATCCGCTCGGGTTTTGGACTCCCTCCAGCGAATAACGTAGCGGGGAATCGCAATGGTAGCGGATTGAGTCGCGATGAAATGACCGTGTTGGGATGGGCGGCCTGCTTCCGAGCCGCCTCCCCCGTAGGGCTCCCCGTCCCTGGCCCATTTGGCTCCACCTCCCACCTAAACTGCACTTTTTGGAACCTTCTCTCTCAAAAAAAAAGGGAAAAACGGAGAAAATA
Organism: Centrocercus urophasianus; assembly: GCF_019232065.1. NCBI lineage: Eukaryota > Metazoa > Chordata > Aves > Galliformes > Phasianidae > Centrocercus > Centrocercus urophasianus. The sequence continues at coordinate 108,778 of NW_024884142.1, read as the reverse complement.
GGCATCTTGTTGTTGTTGTTGTTGTTTTCTTTCATATATAACCTTTCTTTGAAACGTGAGCTTTTTATTTGCTCCTGGGGCTTGGCTCCTTCTGTGTCAACCCATCGGGACCCTCTGTAGGCGCTGTGCTGGTGGCTCCCACCCCTTACACCCAACCTTGGCCGAGTCTTTAAACCCAAACATCGCTACAGGTTCTGCTTCCCTTCGTGCAAAAAAAAAAGCAACCAACCAAACCTGAATGTCGATCCCGTAGCTTGGCTTGGCTTGGTTTGTAGCGGAGTGCAAGGCCCAGCTGAGGAGGAGCGAGCAACCAGAGTCGGTTGAGATGCTGAAACGTAACAAATAACAGTGTTGGTTCTTAGATACAGCACTCTAGCATTAACGACAGCCTGGAGGCAGGGGTAAGAGCCAAGCCAGCCTGGGGCTGCTCCTTCTACGTCACTTCATTCAGTTGGTCCTGATGAACCCAAAGCCGATCCGTCGTACGAGCGCCTCAAGCAGGCAGGGCCGGGGCGGAAGCCGCGCTTCGTCCTCTCGCATTTGGATGGTGGAAAAAACCAAACAGCATCGACTTCAGGTCTAGGATTAACTCCCATGCCTACGATTTTTTACTTAATCTTTTAATATTTTTGCTATTCCACTCTGGCTTTTTATTTAAAACACATTCTTTTGTACCACTTAACTGTATCAAATTGTATAAAAGATCACTGTCCCATTCTTGGTCATACCAAGAGCAAATAAAAGCTTTTATAAACTTGCACTGCTTCCTTCCTGGGCCCCTCGTGTCCCACTGCGTCCCCCCCCCCAGCTGTGACCGCGTGGATGTGGCAATAAAGCCTTCCTGCTCTAAGGAACGGTGTTTGGATGCAGCCTTTGCTCGGTGCGCTGTACAGGATCCAGTCCTGTTTGTGTCCCCACGGCTGTTCCGTGCTCTGTGGCCACCACTGCAACCCGGCGACCCCCATCGGGTGGCTGAGGCTCTGCCCTTCCCCTCCGTGCAGGAGCCGTTGGCAGCAGCCCCTCTTGGCTGCAGGTTTGGGCAGCGCCACGGGATGCGGGCATGGCCGCGCTCGGCCTCGCTTCCTCCTCCTGCAGCCGTGGGAGCTGGGAGAGGGGCTTCGTGCAGAGCTGCTGCTGAGGCTGTGGCAGCCGACAGTGCCGCCCTGCAGCCCGGAGGTGTCACTGTGCCACCGTCGCGGTGCCATCCGTGGGGAGGAGGTGGCTCTCCCCGCCTGCCCGGCTCCCAGGTCGGCGCGCTGGGTGTGATGGAACCCGCTCTGATCTCAAGCCGTGTGTGCCAGCAGAGGGGCTCCCTGTTCCAACTCCATTCCAACCCCATCCCCATCTCTGCTCCAACCCCATCCCTTCTCCTTTCCTACTCCATCCTCTGCCCCATCCCTGTACTTTTCCCATCCCCATCCCTACGATGTCCATCTTCTCTGTTCCATCCCCATCCCTGCTTTGTCTCCATTCCCATGCCTGCTCCTTTCCTGCTCCATCCCCATCCTTTCTCCACCCTTCTCTGCTCCGTCCCCATCCCTCTTGCATCCCTATCTCTTCTTTCCTGCTCCATCCCCATCCTTGCTCCATCCCTGCTCCTTTCCCTGCCGCATCCCAACCGCTGCTCATCCCTATTCCTTCCCGCTCCCCATCTCTTCTCCATCCCTTCTCCATCCCCATCCCATTTCTTCCACCAACTTTACAGTCTCATACGATCACTGAGTATCCCGGGCCCAACAGCTCTCACGAGGGACTGTAACCAATCCCCCCTCCCTCCCCCCCCTCAGGTTCCGGGTCTGAATGCGGGGATCGCAGCCCCCCGGAAAGCCTTTAGGGGCCGCCCAAAGGGGGCGTCTCCCATCTCCCCCCTCCCTTCTCCCCCTTTTCTCCATCCTTACGCTCCTCCAACCCTTTCCCCACCCGGCTCCGGTCCCGGTGAACGACACCGATGGAAAACGGAGCGGTGCTGGCCGCTTCCCCCCCCCCTCACCGCGGCCTCGGGGCCTCCTGAGCCCGACGGCGGCGATGAAGCGGAGGAGATGGAGAAGCTGGCGGCGGGGCTGGCCCGGCTCCGCTGGAACCCCGCGGCTCTGCCCCTGGATGCCATCGTCAGCAAGTGCCGGCTGCCCACGTTGGTGTGCCTGGGGCAGGGTGAGAGCGGCGGGGGAAGGGAAGGGAGGGTGGTAGGGGTTGCGAACGAGAGGGGTGCGGGGGACGGAAACGTTGGAGGGACGGGGACGGAGGGATGGAGAACGGGGAGGGGGTTCAGGGATGGGGGAAGAGGGGCTGAGAGCGTGGAGGAGGTGCAGAGGTGTGGGTGGGGAGCGTGGAGACAGGGATGGGGCCAGAGGGACAGGGAACGTGCAGAGGGATGGGGATGGGAGCAGAGGGATGGGGAACATGGAGTGTGCGAGGGATGGGGATAGAGGGATGGGGATGGAGAGCAGGGGCAGTGCGGGGCACAGGGATGGGGGCAGAGGGATGAGGAGCATCCCTCCTGGTCCAGTGTTGAATGTGGAGGTTGGTGGCCCTGCATGCGGCAGCGGGGTTGGAGATTCATGATCCTTGAGGTCCCTTCCAACCTGGGTCATTCTGTGATTCTGAGATTCTGTGAGCATGGAGGGGTTGTTGGGGGTGTGGATGGGAACATGGGACACGAGACAGGGATTGAAGGATGGGGACAGTGGGACTGAGAGCACGAGGAGGTGCAGGTGATGGACGGGGATGGGGAGGAGGAATGGGGTCAGCAGCTGGGGAGCATTGGGGGGGTGCAGGGGACAGGGATGGGAATAGAGGGACAGGGACATGGGAATGGGGACAGAGGGATGGGGACTGAGGAATAGGAAATGTGAGGGGGAGGCAGGAGATAGGGATGAAGACAACGGGGCACGCATGGATGGGGAACATGGAGGAGATGCAGGGGCAGGGAAGGGGACAGAGGGACGTGGACAGGGATGGGGAGAATGGAGGAGATGTGGGGCATGGAGATGGGTATGGGGACAGAAGGATAGGGAAGATGGGGGGGGGGTGCAGGGGACAGGGAGAGGGACAGAGGGATGGGACAGAGGGATGGGAACAGGGACAGTGGGTCTGAGATGGACAGATGGGGACAGGAGGGATTGGGAGCAGTGGAAGGCTGTAAGAAAAGGATGGGACAAAAGGGAGATGGGGAGACAGGAAGGACATGGAATGGAGGGATGGTGGGGACAGGGACAGAGATACAGGGGGGATGGAGGGGCTGGAGAAGGAGAGGGACTGGAAACAAGGGGGGGATGGAGAGGATGGGACAGGAGCAGGATGGAGCTGGAGCAGCAGAGCAATGGAGGGGCAGGGGACAGGGGGCTTGCGGGTTCGTGGCCCTTTCGGGGTGTCCATGGGGAGGTCCCATCAATGCCACTTGCCTGGCACAGGCGCCTGGGGACACAAAGGGGCTGCATGTGCAGCATTGTACAGCCAGAGCAGGCTTTGCCCATTGCCCGGGTAACTGTTGCTGAGATTCCGGGATGGAAGTGCATGGCACGGCCATGTCCACTGCCTGCACCCCCTGCCTGCCCCACTGCTGCCCAGGCACGGGTGTAAGGTGTGCACGGCGGTGTGCACAGCGATGGCTTTGTGCCTCCAGGTGCAAAAGTGTTGGTGTGCATGAGGTGCAGGAGTGTGCATGGCTATGGCTTTGTGCACCGAGTGCGTGCGTGGGTTTTGCACGGGTGCAGAGGTGCTGCAAGGTGTGTAGGGACAGAGCAGGATGTGAGGGGTTGGGGTGTGCCCTCAAAGCTTGCTGTGTCCCTGGAGATGCTGTGCTGGGGTGCCAGGGGCCCCCGAGCCGCTTCGCCCTGTGTCAATAAACTTGTTGTTGTTCAGCTGCTGCTGCTGCAGCCTTTCAAGAGGGACGAAGAAATTGTTTCCAGGGCAACTGGAGGTTCTTGGCAGCGGGCACCTGCTCACCCTGCACCCGGCGGCTCCTGACATGGCTGTCCCCAAGCCCGTGGCTCAGTGCCCCGTACACACACTGTCCCCATAGCTGCACTGAACCCATACCTACACTGACCCCGTACCCACACTGTCCCTTCACCTCCATTGTCCCCAGGGCTGGTGGCACTTTGGGGTGCGTGGCAGGGACACCAGTGGGACCGATGTGGTGGACACCTGACGGTGGGCTGTGACCACGCCGTGTTCCCACGGGTCCCATCCCATCCCCGTCCCCTTGCAGGGGAGTCGGTGGAGGGGGTGAGTGCCCAGGATGTGCTGCTGATCCACTCGTGCCGCCAATGGACGACGGTGACGGCCCACAGCCTGGAGGAGGGCCACTACGTCATCGGCCCCAAAATCGACATCCCACTGCAGTACCCAGGTGGGGGAAAGGGGGTGGGGATGGGTCAGGGATGGAGGTGGAGGCAGGGACGCGTGAGGATAGGGACGGGGATGGGATGGTGGTGGAGATGGGGATGGGGACAAGGATGGGATGGGTTGGAATGGGGATGGAGGCAGAGATGGGGATGGAGAATGGGATACGGATGAGGGTGGGGAGAGGGACAGGGAAGGGACACAGAAAAGGATGGGATGTGGACAGATAAGAGCATGAGGGTGGAGACGGAGATAAGGATGGGATAAGGATGCAATGGAGACTGGACACAAAGGGGATGGGGATGGGGATAGGTTCTGGGATGGAATAGGGATGGAGACAGGGATGGGGTAGGATACAATGGAGATAGAGACAGGGATAGGGCCAGAGACAGAAATGGAACAAAGTTGGGGATAGGGATGGGTGGGATGAGAATGAAGACAAGGATGGGACACGGGCGGAGGTCAGGATGGGAAAGGGGACAGGGACAGACATGAAGGTGGGGATTGGGATGGAGACAAAGGTGATTGGATAGAATGGAGATGGAGACAAGGATAAAAAAGAAATGGAGCAAGAATGGGGATGGGGATAGCAATGGAAATGGAGATGATAGGACAGGGAGGGGATGGGGATGGAGACAGAGATGGGACATCAGAGGAGATGTGGGTGGGAATGGGGAGAGAGTTGGGGATGGGGACAGGGATATGGAGGGGGTGGAGATGGGACATGGGTGGGGATGGAATGGTGACAGGGAGGTGGACAGGAACAGGAAGGATGGGAATGGGACAGGGATGGGTACAAAACAGGGATGGGACAGGGAAGGGCATGGGGCAGGCTGCAGCTGATGAAGGCTGGGGCCACTGGAGCGGATGAAGGTGCTGAGATCACCACGGCCGCCGTAGCAGGAGCCTTAATGACCACTCTAAGTGCTTGCCATGGCGGTAATGAGTCCTGCTAATAAATAAATAATGGGAAATGCAGTGGGGGAGGGGCTGGACGCCCACCCCAGGGAGGAGGATGAGTTAACCAGCTGGTGGGGCCCGGCCATGCCCTGGATCCGTGCACATGGGCTTCTGTGCACCCCAAGCTTGTCCTGCAGCCTCTCACCCCCGCCCTCAGCTCCATGCAGTATCCCCATCCTCCCTGGCTTTTCCTGCCCCCTCTGTGCAGCCCGGCGCCGCAGCACTCAGTTAATATTCCCGTCAGGTCCCGTCCCCGCGACGCTTGTGCTAATGAAGGCAGCTTTGCTCATCAGTGCTCCCTCCGGCTGCAGCTGCACTGAGCCCCCAGCACCCACCCTTACACCCCTGTCCTCGCATCCCCATGAGCCATGTGTGGGGCAGGGGGGGGCCGTAGGGCCAGGACACTCGTGCAGATGCCTCTGGATGTCGTTTCCTCCACCCTGGGGGCATTCCTGCGGTCGCTTTGGAGCACCCCTATAGCAACAGGGGGATGCTGGAGGGACCCTGATGAGGTTTCCTCGTTGGATAAGCCTTGGGATGTGCCCGGAATTGGATGGGGCAGCTGCCCCAATGCCCAGTTTTGCCAATGGCTTACAAGGTCCATGGGGCCCACGCTCACTGCTGTGGGGTTGGGTGTCTCCTGCAGGGAAGTTCAAGCTGCTGGACCAGGACCGGGACATCCGTGAGCCCGTGCAATATTTCAACAGTGTGGAGGAGGTGGCCAGCATCTTCCCGGACCGCGTCTTCGTTATGGAGGCCATCACATTCAGCGTGAAGGTTGGTGTGGGGACAGCAGGGGGTGGGGGGGGCATCAGGGGATCAGTGGGACAAGAGGGAATGGCAGGCGGGCAGTTGGGACACCAGGGGACAGTGGTGGGACAGCAGATGAACGTCAGGGAACAGTGGTACAACATCAAGAGATGGCAGTGGGACATTAAGAGGTGATGGTGGGACATTATGGGGTGGTGATGAGAAGTCGGGGTTGGTGGTGGGACATCAGATGATGGCAGTGGGACATCAAGGGGTAGCGATGGGACAACAGATGAACATCAGAGCACGGCGGTGAGGCAGAAGGAGCTGGTGGTGGGACATCAGCATGGTTGGTGGGACGCTATCGAATGGTAGTGGGACATCTGAGGGTGGTGGAGTGACATGAGGTGATCGGACATCGGGGTTGGTGGTGGGACACGTGGAACGGTGGTGGGACATCAGAAGATGATGGTGGGACATTAAGGGATGACAGTGCAACATCCAGGGGTCGGTGATGGGACATCAGGGTTGGTGAAGGGACATCAGGGTTGGTGATGGGACATCAGGGTTTGGTGATCGGACATCAAGGGGTCGGTGATGGGACATCAGTGTTGGTGATGGGACATCAGGGTTGGTGATGGGACACCATGGGATGGTGATGGGACAAAAGAAGACGGCGGTGGAGTGACGTTGTGAGATGGTGACGGGCAGGTGGTGTCGGGGGAGTTCAGCGAGGACAGCGAGGTGTACAACTTCACGTTGCACGCTGGGGATGAGCTGACGCTGATGGGGCAGGCGGAGATCCTGTGCGCCAAGACGGTGAAGGAGAAGTCGCGCCTCAACACCCTCCTGCGGAAGCTGGGCAAGGCGGCGCCTGCGGCAGGGGCCAGGCAGGTGAAGGGCAAAATGCCGTGCCTGATCTGCATGAACCACCGCACCAACGAGAGCCTCAGCCTCCCCTTCCAGTGCAAGGGCCGCTTCAGCACCCGCAGCCCGCTGGAGCTGCGCCTGCAGGAGGGCGAGCACACCATCCGCAGCATCATCGAGAAGGTCCGGCTGCCCGTCAACGTGGCCGTGCCCAGCCGGCCGGCGCGCAACCCTTACGACCTGCACGCCATCCGCGAGGGACACTGCTACAAGCTGGTGGGCATCATCTCCAAGACGGTGGTGCTGTGCTGCATCCTGCGGCGCGAGCGCCTCGTGCCCTTCCACTTCTTGCTGCTGGCCGACATGCCGCGCTTCCAGCTGCCCGAGGGGCTGCTCGGCGGGGACCCGCAGCTGGAGAAGCTGCTGAGGGACAGCGCGGCGTATTGCCACGAGCGCTTCAACCCCGACGAGTACTCGCGGGCCGTGCGGGAAGCCAAGCCGGATTTTTCGGAGGAATGCGCCAGCCCCCGGCGCCTGCGGCTCTGCCTGCCGAGCTGCGGCCGCGAGGAGCTCAGCCAACCCCTGCAGAGGCTCTCGCTCTGCTTCTACAGTGGGGGGCTGCCCCGCGCACCCCCGGATTCAGCCACCCGCTGCGGGGACCCCCCTGATTTTACCGAGCCTGAGAGGGAGTATGTGACGCCCGACTGGGCCGAGCCAGAATTCAGGACTCAGGAACCACTGGAGATCCCTTACGAAGAGCTCTGGAGCAACCAGGGCTTGGAGAGCTGCTCTTCCTCACAGCCCAGCACTGCAGGGCGGCCGGACCTCATCGCTTTTGGGGCCACGTCCCCGCTGGGCTCCCCGCGACGCGCCAGGGATGAGCCGCTGGGGGACGCACCACCGCCGGTGCCACCCAAATCAGAGGCGGTAAGGAGGACCGCGGGGTGGCACATCAGCCTGCTCCACCTCCATGGGGGGTGCTGTTGGGTTGCCCAAATCCTCTGGGATCCATGGGGTGCTCACATCCTTTTACCCACATCCTTTGGTCTCCATGGGGACATGCACGCTGTCAGATCTGTCCAGTGGGATGCCCGTGCCACAGGGTCCCTCCTTGCTCAGTGAGGTGTCCACGGCTCTGTGCATTGGGTTGTAATGCATGGCTCCATCCTCAGGAGAGCCCTGAAGCCCACTGGCTGCACCATCAACACCAGAATCCCCAGGGTCCCTTGTGGGTACCCAAATCCTTTTGGATCCCTACACCAAACCTTGCAGGATGACCTGCACCGAGGGGCACCCAAATGCCTGCACCAAACCCTTTGAGCTCCCTGCAGCACACCTTGCCGAGTCCTTAGGGCACCACTGGGTAACCAGAATCTTTAGGCTCCCCCTGAAGCTTGGGGTACCCTGCACCTCCCCAATGCTGCATCCTCGTGTCTCGATAACTGAGGACCAGAGGGGCTCCCCAGCACCTCAGGGGGGTCCTAGGGCAGATTCCTGACATTGCTCACCCCATTGCAGGTGAAGGAGGAGTGTCGGCTGCTGAATGCCCCCCCTGTGCCACCTCGGGGAGGCCGCCCCACGGTGCCCCGCAGCCCCCCAGCCCCGCTGCGCTTCCCAAAGCTGGCACCTGCTCCCTCGCCCAGCCCCAGCCTGTCCTACTACTCCTCGGGGCTGCACGACGGGTGAGTGGCTCGGGGACAAGGGATGGCCAAGGCTTGGGGGCAGGCTTTGGGGAGACACACTTTCTTTCTGCAGGTCAGCCCCGCGGAGTGGCAGCGGCTCGCCTTCACCTGACGCTTACTCCCTCTATTGCTACCCCTGTGCGTGGGGAGACTGCAAAGCTGGGGATCCCCCCGGCTGCCCGCTGCCCCCCGCTGCCCCGCCGGCCCCCACCGCCTGGTCCGATCCCTGGGCCTACACCGAGGCAGGGGGGAACAGCAGCAGCTCCACACCACCGCCAGCCACTGAGTCCCCTCTGAAGCCTTTCCGGAGCTGCCCCCGCCTCAAACCTCCTCACTCCCAAAAACGCTTTGCACCCTTTGGGGCGCTCAACCCCTTTGCCGGTGCAACCGAGTGGCCCGAGAGCCCCGAGTGGCCCAAACCACCTTCAGCCCCGGCTGCGCCCTCTTCCTCCTCTTCACCAGAGTCCTTTGAGGGCCTGGAGCCAGCGGCCCCCCCGCGCCCACCCAAGGGCTTTGACGGGGACGGCATCGTCATCCGTGGCACGGCCCCGCTCTCTCCTGCCGTGCTGAGAGGCGCTGAGGGCGGCGTCACCCACCTCTACCTGGCGCAGGGCGTTATCGAGGTGCCACCGGGGACGTGGGGTGAAGGGGGGGCCCCGCCGGCTGCCCCAAGGCCCAGTGGGGATGGTTCACCCTGGCTGCCCCCTGCTGACCTCTCGGCCCTGTCGGTGGAGGAGGTCTCCAAGTGCCTACGTTTCATTGGCCTCTCCGAGGACGTCGTCAGCTTCTTCGCGCGGGAGCGCATTGATGGCAGCATCTTCGTGCAGCTCAGCGAAGAGATCCTGGCTGATGATTTTCGCCTTACCAAGCTCCAGGTGAAGAAAATCATGCAGTTCATCAAGGGCTGGCGCCCCAAAATCTAGCCTGACGATGGGGTACTCATAGGAGCCCCAACCCAGCAGTGCCTCTCCCCACCTTTCAGCTGTGGGGTTTCCTCCTTCCTGAGCCTCTCCCTTTCCTGTTGCAACACTGGACAGTTCATTTTGGCCTGAAAGGGCTGGAAAACACTGGAGTTTGCATTGACTGGTTTAACTTAATCCTTGTGGATTAGTGTAATAAAACATACGGGAGAAAACAAGCTGCTGGAAGAGTCCCTTGCTTGGGGAGGAGGGGGACAAGGACCCTCAGTGCAGAAGATGGGAGGGTGGCATAGCACACCCAACACTGTCCCTGTGTCCCCAGGGCAAGCAGAAGCAGCAGAGAGCTCCCTTGTGGGCTGCCACCTCCCCGGCCTCACGGCAGAGGTCGTGTCTCAACTCAGCTCTACAGTGCTGGCTTTGAGCAGAGCACAAACCCAGCACGGAAAGAGCAATGAGGACCCTGCTTGGCTCTGCTCGGGCTGGGAGACAGACCTGGCACCACAGCGAGGGGGAGGCCGGCAGGGCTCTGAAATCAGTGACAGGTGCAGAGATTTAAAGCCTTTTAGTTTAAATTGAGCTCTCCCCACGGGGGATCCTTCTGGCCTTTGGCTGCTTGATTTGCAATTACAGGCGGGTCCATCTGCCAAGATAACACTGGCAGCAGCGCTCGGGGCCAGACAAAAGAGCCGGAGGCTCCTCGCAGGCACTGATGGATGGCGGAGGTGACAGAGCAGGGCTTTGTTCTGCACTGCTGGCCTTTTTCCACTCCCCCCTTGCTCTCCCCTTGGTTGGTCTCACAGCTCAGCAGGCTGCCAGCAAGCGTGGGCGGCCCACCACATAGCGAGAGGACCCCTGAGGATTGCCTGAACGCTTTATTTCCACCCCACAGTGGCTCTGTTCTTCAGTGCCAAGCGGCTGAGCCCCAGCGAGAGCAGATGAGAAGCAGGCATGGAGTCCAAACCCAGGAGATGGGGATTTATTGGTAGAGGTTCATGGAAAGGGAAGGCCCCAGGGCCAGTCATGTGGAGGATGGTGCCTGCCAGGCCCCAAGAGCACTGGTGGGTGCAACATGGAGGTAAACGCAGAAGGAATTCTCTCTCAGCCACCAGGCTCACACAGGTGCAGGACGGATGCGGCCAACACACAGCAGCTGATAAGGCACTTGAAATGAATACAAGCCACAAGGCAATCTGCTGCCACCCTTCTTCCTTCCCTGCCTCCCTAGGGTGCTTTGCAGATTAACCTTAAAGAGAATTGGAGGCGGTGGAGCACCAGTGCCCCCGGGGGCTCAAGCTGATGGTGCAGCACAAATGGGCATCGTGGGCCACGCTCACTGGTGGAACTTCTTGCCTGGGTTGTTGGCATAGTCCAGCAGCAGCTGGCATGGTGTGAACTGGCTGCCATAGACGGCCTCGTACTTCCGCAGCTTGTCCACCAGCTGCTTGGCACCATAGGAGTCCGCATACCTGAAGGGACCTGGGGGGACAGGGGGACACGTGCTGAAGGAGGGAAGAGCACCGAGGCTTCTGGAAAGGTGACAGCACTGGATTTGGCTGATATGCCACAGAATCCTTAGAGTTGGATGGGACCTCTGAAGGCCATCCAGTCCAACTCCCCTGCAATGAACAGGGACAGCACAGCCAGATCAGGTTGCTCAGGGCCTGATCCAGAATGGCCTTGCAAATCTCCAGGGATGGGGCATCAACCACAGCTCTGGGCAAAGTTTTCCAGCACTTTTTCACCACTCCATAGTTTTTCACCACTCTCACTGTAAAAGGCTTTTTCCTTATATCTAACCTAAATCTGCTCTTTTTAAGCTTGAAACCATTTCCCCTGACACTTACCTCCCAAGCAAGGTGGGAAGCCCAAACCAAACACAGCACCAATGTCTCCCTCCACGGGGTTGCTGAGGATCCCCTCCTGCAGGCACATGGCTGCCTCGTTCACAAACCTCGTTACCAAGCGCATCTGGATGTCCTCATCAGTACAGCTGCAAAGGAAAGAACATCTTTCAGGGCTGTGCAGCTCGAGACAGTAGTTTAACAGAAGAGTATGTGAAGAAAGAAGTGAAGGGACAGGGGAGGGGAGGAATCTTTTCTCATTGGAGCTGTCCCCAGCCATGTGAGGTTAAGCACTGCCAAGTTCTGTGCTGTGACTCGAAGCAGGCACGTAAGAATGCAAGGAGTTGAGCTCCCAGATGGGAGACATTTCAGCATCAGGCTGCACAACAGGTCTGACACATGAAGGCCATGGTAACCCACCTGCTCTGACAAACCCAGCCACCACAGGAAGCCTTTCTGTAAAGGCACTCAAGCAAGGCTGATGAATTCAAGGATGCTCTACGACACACATGGGCTCTCCTGAGCCAACAATCTGCTCCCCTACATGGTAGCTGCTAACAGCAAACTGGCATCCAGAGTGACCCCGTGTTCAATGCTATCTTTCAAGGCTCCTGGTGCAGACGTTGTGCTTGGAGCCAGGAGGAGCTGGGCATGAACCACAGCACCACTCAGTGCTGCAGGTACTCACACTTCAGGTTTAGCCGGCAACTTGAACTGCGCCAAGATCTCATCCATGCCAGAATTCAAGCTCCTGTTTTTTACCCCCTCCTGGTAAATGTAGAAACCCTTCCCTGCCTTGCGGCCTGCCAGGGAAAAAAAAAAAGACAGTCACATCCTGCCATTTGTCTCACATGCTCACAACACCTTTGCCTCTGACTTCATGACTCCCACTTCTGCTAGCGTGACCAGATTCTCTCAGCACAGGCAGCCTCTGCTCTTCACAGCAAGACTGCTTGCTGCCTCACCAAGAAGAGGGGGAAGGGGCTCATGGCCAGCTGTCTCCTTGGCAAAATGCTGCCACCTGTGCCAGACCCCAATGCCTTCACTAAGTCCAGAGGACACCCAAATAACGTCACCATTTGCATGGCTTCGGCAGCAAAAAAGATGCAGTCCTTGATCGTAGGAGCAAGGGACAGAGGACAAGCTCTGAGTAACTCTAACTGCCAGGTTCTGGTCACAGCAAGGGTTGTTTGGAGGGTGAGAGGTGCCACAGCCCAAGTGCAGGCCCCACTGCTGCACATAGCTCCATCCTGGCATACTCAGAGGCACAGCTGACTCTTGAACCCACCAGGAAATAGCTTCTACCATATGGACAGAGCCACTGCCTTCCTTCACATGGAGCTTCTATAAACCTCAGGTCAGAGCTCGCTTCATTTCAGCACATTCATGTTTTCCAGACACTTGCTTTTCACGTCCCTGCACGTGCAGATCCAATGAAAGAGATAGGCAGAGCTTCGTGGCATCCTGCTTGCTGCTTTTGCTCTAGGCAGCAGAAGTCATTTCTGCAAAGGAAGGTCCCAAGGCTTACTCAGGGTACAGCTTCCCATCCCTTTCCTAGGACTGCTCTGTCTGCTCTCACCTGAAGCAGAAGAGGCCGATGGATGCAAAGTACTTTTCCTTGGGGAAAAAAAAAAAAAAAAAAAGGAAATGTTGGATTACAACAGCCTAACACCTCACCTAAGAAGCCCTTCTGCACCATGAGCTTGAACAAACCGATGCTGCCACCTCCAAAGCGCTCGCCGAAGGCCTTGCCGAGATCCTCAGCCACGTGTGTGGCCACATCCACACCAACCTCATCAATCAATGTGGCAGCACCCACTGGAAAGCCAAAGGCTGTAGAGATGGCATCCACCTTCTTTGGGTCAATACCCTCCTGCAGGGATAGAAGGGAAAGAAGTGAGATTTCTGGAAACCCACTGTGAGGGGCAGAAAAGCTCGTCTGGGGTCACAGACTGTGACAAGCCCCATTAGCTGCTTGACAACAGAAAGAAGCAGTGTAATTGTGCTCCTAGAGCTCCCCTGACTTTGTGCAAAGAGGAAAACCCCAGGCACCAGGTCTCATCAGACCAGATTACATCCAAGAAAAGGCTGAAGATAATCACAGGCACCAAGGCTGGTGCCTCACTTCATTCATTAACGCAGTGGGATGCAAATTCCTTATAGGTGGCACCAAGTTCCATGCAGGACAGGACTCTCTTCTGCAAGATTGTTTCAACAGAGCAGAAACCTGCCCAGCTCAATCCCTGAACAGGGCAAGGGTAGGACGTGGTGGCAGGGATTTGCTTGTTGTCTCTGTGTGCTGTGACATACCCTGCTGAGGACAACCTGACTCTTAGCCCACAAAGACTCTCTCATGCCTGCTCTGGTCAGCAGCAGAGCCAAGAGAAGCCTGTGTGTACACCCCTGCCTTGCTCCCAATCATTATTTGAATGTTGAGCACGTAACATTGCCCTCTGCTTTGCAGCCCTGTACTCAGGGAGAGCTGCCTTGCAGGCAACGCATGGCACAACACAGAGCAGACCGTAGTGCAGATAAAGGGGGTAACCTTGCAAATGCAATGCACACTCTGCCTCATATGTACCCTAAATGGTTGGAAGTCTAGATCCAGCACTGCAAGAATTGTCCAAATGAGCTTCCCAACCACTTTAGTGAGAGAATCCACATCTAATAAAGAGTCTGAACAGAGAAACTGGGCCAAGGGTTTGGAATCTTGTAGAAACCGATCATCAGACTTCAGTGGAATTTTATACTCAGTGAGTATTTCCAAGCCAGGATCTGGGGAGAAAACCTCTCCCTAGCAGACACCAGGAGGGGGCTGGTTAGTAAGGGCTAGCAGTTTAATGTGTGGCTCTGCAGGTTCAGCTGCATGTCAAGGATGTTGTGAGGAGACAGCCATTCTGTGGGTTTACTTTACACCAATTAGTTGCCTGAGCTGCTCCTTGTCTTGCAGGCTTACCCAGTTTCCCTTCTCATCCAGAACTTGGACCAGACTGACAGGGCAAGGAAGCAGTAGAATTTACATTACTATTTGATGGACACTGTAGCCCATGGGATACACACCTGGAGAACTCTGCCCACTTCTGCCAGCATTGGCCCCAGGCACCTGGTGGTGTAGAAACCAGGTCCATCCTAGGGAGGAAGAGCACAATAGGAAAGCAGGTGAGAACAACCTGCAGGGACAAACTGCCTCTATCAGCAGTGCAAAAACTGACTTTTACAGCTCAGGCTGCAGTTCAGGCACTGACACGCATGGCAGAGACACTCAACCCCATTTTAATGGAATGCAGTCAACTCCCAGATTGTCCCAACTTCTATCTATGGGACTCGTCAGTGTTTAAAGCTGTAACAGTTTTTCCCTGGAAATCCCCACAAAGCTTTATTTAAAATAATGCCTGGAGGACCCAGGCAGGTTGCAGAAGTCACCAAATCCAACAGGGAGATGATGAGAAACACAACTGAAACACCAACACCAAGCACAACTGAAACAGGTGTAAACTTGTTCCATCTCCAACATTGCTTGCAAAGTCAAGAAGCAGGAGACAGGCTACAAACTACCATTCCAAGAAGCATCTGATGTGAGGGAGAGGGTTGCAGAAGCAGCACTGTATCCCCACGGGCCTTCAGAGATGCCTGGAGCACTTTCTGGCAGGCCAGTTTTCCCAGCATCACCAGGGAGACCTGCTCTGCATTACTGGAGCTTCGCAGGCTAGTGAAAACACCAGTCCAAAACTACACTTAGCAGACTGACACGAGCCTGCAGGCTGAACCTCCCATGCAGCTGATGCAGTACTGCTGGCTGTCAGCTACTACAAGAGCACAAGACCAGCACTGTTTTGAGGGCTGTGTGCTCAAGAGAAGCCATAAGCCTAACGCTCCATAGTGGCTTTGACACTCTGCTGCTTCCACCTACAGATCACAGCAGTTTGTTCTCAGCTCCTGCCTCTCCTCTCCCCCTGCTTTGCGTAACTCTTCCTCTACACTTGCACACCTATCAGACAAAATTTAGATCCAGGAAGAGGATGGTTACTGCTCACAAGCTCCCCTGTCCCTGCAACTCCCCACACAGAAGAGGTGGAGGGGTCCTGCCCACACTCTGTTCCATCTCTGATGTCTCTACAGACTGCAGCCTCCTAGGAGCTCCTTAGAGCAGGGATGCAGCTTCTTGTGCTGACCCACAAGACTTCTCCTGTGTCTCTGGCCCTTCAAGGCAGCTCCAAGGGACA
Source organism: Centrocercus urophasianus (assembly GCF_019232065.1). Lineage (NCBI taxonomy): Eukaryota > Metazoa > Chordata > Aves > Galliformes > Phasianidae > Centrocercus > Centrocercus urophasianus. Next base: position 93,191 of record NW_024884142.1, on the reverse strand, counting down.
TCTAAAGGATCAGCTAGGCACCTGTCTTCTAACCTCCATTTTTACTTCTCTGATGAGTTGCAATGAGTTATCCACAGCCATGTGAGCCTTGTTTCAGTGCACAAGCCCACTCTTATTTATAATCCCAACTCGTATTTAGTGTAGTGTTCCCTCACCTTTACCACAATGACAACTTTGCCTTGTTTGAGGCCAACAGCAACAGCAGAAGCTGCTGTGTCCTGGGATGTTTTGTCCGTAGTGATGATTTCCAGCAGCTGCATTTTGTCAACGGGGGAGAAGTAGTGCATCCCAATCACCTAGGCAGGAGGGAGAGCTCAGGGTTAAGAAACACTCTGTGTTGCACTGCAAAATACTGGAAGAAAAAAAAGTCAAATGCCCAGCCACAGACTTTACTACATCCCTTTCCAGTGGGAGGACTCTTCCCCTCTCTCCTCAGCTTTCCCAAGGAAGCAGCAGCACACATCCCACAGCTTTTGCTTCAGCGAGGATTTAGATATGATGATTATAGGCTCAAGAGCACGGCTCAACCCTCTGCTAATGGTCTGGCAGCAAAACTTGTTGACCTGTCTAGGAATCTCAGCTGAGCTCAGTCCCCAGGTGAAGCACAGACACTGTGTGACATACAGGTGCTCTCTGACCTGACCTGGGAGAGCAGCGACATGCTTGGGCAGTGCTCCTTCTGGAGCCTGGATGTGGAGCAGCAGCGAAAGAAACAAATATTCAGCAGAATCCTTGTGTTCTGCTAGTAATTTTTTTTCTTGGGGGGAGTAAAGGAGGGTGATAAAGCCTACCTATGGACAAGAAGGCATGCTTTCAGCAACTAATTACAGAGATAAACGTAGCCTTCCTCCAGAAAGAGCGTTTCAGAGGTGATTATTTGTCTGTGTGCCTCATCCTCCTAACAGGTCCATGTAATCAGGACGTCACCTTCATGCCTCCTGGAAGCTACACTTGGCACTAAGATCTGCACAAAGTCAGAGGCACCTTGAAGGACATTTGCAGTCTGCAAAACTAATTAAAGAAACTACTCTAATTAGTTAGCTGATTTCCTATTCGTTTCCCCATACAGAGTCATTACACAGACAATTTATTCAGCAAGAGGATGTTATTTGCAAATGAACAACTAAGATGGAATTTGCATTTCCTATGCAACTAAGGTCTGAACAACAAACCAAGAGACTCACAAAGGTCACAGAATCCTGCAGCAGTGGGAAGGGCATGCTGTTACTCTGTGACCCTTACAGATATCCATGAAACCTGTACAGTGAGATGAGCAGCTTGGGCAACGCGCTGCCCTGGGCAAATTTTAGGCCATTTTAATGAGTTGAGGAAACCAATCAAGGGCATCTCTGCTTTTGTATTTGTGGAATATTTTCCAACTGATCTCCAGAGCTTCCCTTTCCTTCTCCTCAAGATCCTACTGCCTCCATATCCTATCTACCTCAAAATCTCTGTGCTTGCTCCTTTAGTTTCAGCACCCCTGAATTCAGCTTCCAGCCTCCAACTTCTCTTCTCTTTTTTCGCTGCCAGATCAGTGCCTTTCCTTGAGGAGGCACATTCCCACTGTGATAAGTCACTCCTACATCTAACCAACCATTAAAATGACTTAGGTTTCCCTGTCTGGAGCTTTTCTCAGCTTCAGACTTCTGTAGCTTCTCTGCCCATGTGGGCATTAACACGTTCCAGGGAAAAAGCAGAAGATCCCTGCTCTGCTCGCCCACAGCAAAACCGTTTTGCCACTACAGACAACTCAGCAGAGAGCAGACTCGCAGGCTCTTTGGTACTGGGTACTCACCTTGTCTGGCCTCTGGCTAACAGCAGCAATTTGGTTGATTGGGAGGGCAGACGTGTTACTGGCGAAGATACAGTGAGGAGGGATCACCTGTGGCAGGGGGTGGAACAGACACTTTAAATGCACAGCCTTCAAAGTCAGATGTGATGAGCAGAGTCTTAGAGACCAGTGCTAGCACAGAGCATTCCCAGCACCTGCTAACGCCTGAGGCATGAGGATAATCTGATTTTCTCTGCCAGTGTTATAAGTTTATTCTAAGCCTGGCTGAGTTGGCCTGCTGATTTCCACTGGGGGTCTGCAGTATCAGTCAGTCTCAGACCTCCTGTGACTCTGCAGTCCACTGTAACCACACTGGGTGCTGCAGTGAGGAACATCAGATGAGCACAGGACAGCTGCTTTAGCAAACAGTTATTTCCCCAGTTGTGCTCTTGAACAGAGAAGAGCAGTGGCAGCAAGCCAGGGATAGGCAAAGGACAAAATGTGGAGATACCAAAGGACATTGTCATTCTGTCTCAGAAGAATGGGAGTTTTTCTGGAGTAGCTCCCAGGAGTCAGAGGATATTAGAACTGTCCCCGTTAAGCTTAGAACTAATGACTCCTTATTCACAGACAGGGAAGTCTGACCTTGATGCTCACCCATGTACTGAAATGAGTAACCTGCAGCACAAGATGTGAGAAATCCATTGGGCAAGAGACCCCGAGTTTCCACCATACAGTGGCCATGACTGGTGTAGCTGCTCAAAACCAATACTCACGGCCTCCACTTCCTTCAGCACTTTGTGCTTGATGTTAATGTCCTCAAACACAGCCTCGATCACCATGTCTGCTTTCTCAAAGCCCTTGTAGTCTAGCTGGCCTGTCATGTTGCTGAGAATAGAGTCCCTCTCAAACGATGTCAGACTCTTCTTCTTCACCTTGCCATTCAGCCTAGGGAAGAACATCTGTCAGAGAGCCTGCAAAGGCCAGCCCAGACTGCTAGATGTACACTGTGACACCAAGGATATCCCTACCTCCTGGAACAGGGACCCAAAATACTATCTCCAATTCAGCAGGACTGTCACTGGGCTATCCTGCCGTCTGGAAAAAGGAGAACCCTGCTCACACAACTTGGTATATCAGCCAAGACTACTCCCACCCACCTTAGCTCTATAAGGTGCTGATAAACCTAAAAGCTAATGCAGTCATCACTTAGGTGGTCCACCTACTTTAGGGGCTAAGGCTGAGTGCTCTGGGTCTATTTCATAGCAACATCTCGGCACTCTGCATAGGACAACCTTACATGAAAATATTTCTTTGACATTTGATGGTAGAAGTGTCCAGAGGAACAGAGGTGTCTGTTTCTGTCAAATTTCTGACTGCCAGCAAACGAAGGAACATTTTGACTAAGGGAAGTCCCATCCCATGCCAAGCAAACTCCTGCAAGCTCACATACCCCTTGAAGACTTGCTGCTGTCCTCTGTCCAAGCCTTGCTGCGTTGTGTCTTTCAAAATGGTCTTCAGCCCTTTATCCACTGAAACCTGGGCAATCCCAGCTCCCATGAGCCCTGCTCCCAGCACTGCCAGGGTCCTGTAGTGAAAGTGTGTGGGGGGAAAGCATTCAAAGCTGGAAATAGCTGAATTTCCACACAGACAGAGTCATAGAATCACTAAGGTTGGAAAAGATCTCCAAAATCATAAAGTCTAACCACCAACCCATCACCACCATTCCCACTAAACCACATCCCTAAGTGCCACATATACCCTCTTCCTGAACAGCTCCAGGGATGGTGACTCCACCACTTCCCTGATCAGATTTCCAATGTTGGACCACTTTTTCAGAGAAGAAATTTTTCCTGATATCCACCCTGAATTCTGTCTATCCAGGCACTATTTTTCAAAAAGCAAAAAGACTTAATTTGCAGGTGAGACCTCAAAACTACAGAAGATTAACATTTCCAAGGCTGGAAATCTCTCTTCTGCTTTTCAGGACTCAAGGTTTTGGCCTATCAGCAGATGTCCTCCAGCTTCTCCTTCAGACCCCCCACATTTCACTCACTTGACCTCTCGCTGAGGTGCTCCAAACTTGTTCTTCTTGCAGCGCACCTGCCCATGGTAAAGTCCGATCAGAGCCTTGGATTCATTGGTCATTGCAAGGTGGCCAAAATTCTGAAAGAAAGGGAAGAGGGAAGCAAAAACTTAAGTCTTTGACAGCTGTCACACTTCCAAGTGTGGATTAAAACACATGGCACAGCCACGTAGATGAGTCACCTGGAAATGGAAGCACAAAGTACGTTTGTCCTCCCTGCACAGGGCACCTTTTGTGCTGGGCACGGCTCACTTTGCACCATGACCTCCCATACAGGCCAGCAGTAAGGAACTGCTTGCTCAATGCCATTTCCCATCAACAGCATAATGTAAAGATACCTCTAACACATGCAAGTGTCTACAGGAGCAGGAGTCTGCCAGGGAACAGAAGCAGCCATCATTTTGGTGTGTCCATCTTCTTCTTTCCCCACTAACGCATTCAAAACTCATTTCCACTCATCCTGGGAACCTCCAAACACTGGCAGGGTAAACCAGAGGTGAAGCTGCTGCCTCGCCACCTCTGAGGGTCTTACAAATGCAGGAGGCACTTCTGCTTCTCCCAGTGATAATAATTTACAGACGTGAGACTAGAGCAAGAAGTGACCCTTTCTCTCCCACGTGCATCCTGCACTGGCCAGGGCCATCGTCCAGCTGCTTCCAAGTGAAAGGGTCCTGCACTCAGACTTTGAGAACAATCTCTAAAGGCCAATTCTCACTGACAGCAGGACTCTGATGCTATTTTCAGATGATCACAAAGAGGCCACAAAATCAAAGGCCTGCATAATCTCTCAGCATTCAGCATGAAAGAGGAAAGGGGACATGAAGACAAAAGGCAGCATACGGCGACTGCAAGCTAATGATGTTGTCTGAGCCAAATCAGCTAGGGAAAAATCACTGATATAATGGAGTGTGCAGCAGGCAGTATCTTCCCCTCACTGCTGTCCTCTGAGTTAAAGGCTTGTTAAAATATCAGAAACAAGAAGATTGGAAAAGGATCTGTGATTCTCCTATCCTAAGGGAAAGGAGGAGGCATTAGAAAAGGCACAACACAAACTCTTGGTCTTTAGGGCTTCCTGGTAAGATCTTCATCCTGCTGCTATTAGGAAATAAACCACTCATTCTTTTCTGTAAGGAACAGAGTATCCTGAGTCTTTTATTCAGCATCAGATCAAATGTGGGTGGAATGAATAACTAGAACAGACAGTTCTGGGGGTGCATCTAGGAGGTCACTGCTAAGGTACAGGGCAGACAGCTACATCTCAGACCAGGACTTCACCACCAGAAGAGAACAAAGCAATCTACTACAAAGCACGAGAAACTGCTGGATGTGCCAGACAGCAGCATGGAAAGCTGATGAAGGCTGCAGACAGTGCTATGTGAGAGGGCTGCATTTCAGCAGTGGTGAAGGAGCAGAGATGTGACAGATGGCCCAAATGCACAGACAAACAGATGGGAATGTTGTGAATCTTGTGGGGATCCATGACTTGCAAAGCTAGCAGTGCTCAGGTAATGACATCAGAACTACTGTGTGAGGCCAGGGTTACCTCATCTATATCAAAAATACTAAGTTTGAGTAGTGTATGGGTGTTGCAAAATTGAGACCAAAGAGAAAAAACTAATTATTGAACAGTTATTGGTGCTGAACTGAACAAATATGGTAGGGAAGTAAAGAACTGAATGGAAAGGAAGGACAAAACAGGGGTTTATTTCACAGAATCGATGAATCACAACCCCATTATTTCCTATCCTGCCACTGGATACCAAAGTGTGCAGCTCTTCCTTCCTTATTGCTGCTGGTATTTATGCACACTGGTGATTTATGCACCCCCCTGAGCATTCTCTTCTCCAGGCTGAAGAGTTCCAGCTCTCCAATCATTTTTGTGACCTTTTGCTGGACTCAGTCCAGGCTCCTCTGCCTGTGCTGGAGACTGAGGCTGCTCCTCTCAAGGGGCAGAACTTGGCACTTCCCTTTGCTGAACTTCACATGGCTCCTGCCTGCCCAGCTCTGCAGCATGCTGAGGTCGCTCTGAACGGCCAGTATTAGCAGTACTCCCACTGCAATGGCTGCTAAATAAGGCCAGTTCCACTGAGGCATAAGGAAAGAGAAGTCTTGTTCTGTGTGAGAAACCACTACTGAAAACAAACAAATAAAAGCACCACAAAAGCATCCAATGTTCATGAGTAACTGAAAGTCATCAACAAGTGAGAAAGGACCAGCACAAACTACTTTGAGCTAGAAAAATCAGACAAATGGCAAAAAAATAAGGGAGTAAGAGACAACATCCTCAGCAAAGACAGTGGTGAAGAAAGGTGTCAGAATAAATTGAGTGTTGGTGAAAATGGAAGTTTGCTCTTGGGAGAAATTACTTGCTTGCACCAAACTAGCTGCAAAAACTCCTGAGAATGACATCACCAGAGCCACATCCTGTAGGTTACCTGTCCCATGTGTCAATCAGAACAAACAAATACTGCTCAGATATACAGAGAAATCAAACACAAAGTCCTGCTACGTGAAACCTAGGTCAGTGAACTCAGCCTGATTATTCTCAGCCCAGGAAGAACAAACAGACAAGAATGAGAAGAAGCACAAACTGTTTTCACAGGTGAAGAACCCTGAATAAAACCAAAAAACTAAACCAGAACAACAACGACAAAGAAAAAAACACAACACAAAACCAGTTCTGTTGCTCAAGATAGGCCTTTTCCACAGCCCCCCTTGCAGAAGAGTGGGCAGGGATCCAGGCACCATTTTGGGCAGCCTGTGAAGAGTATTATCCTTTGTGTGCACGGTTAAACTCACCACACAACTATACAGCTTATTTACTGCTACCAGGGATCTCATCTTCTTACCTGGGATTCAGTGAGGTATCCAATGTCCTGCCCCTGATCAAGACCAGCCTTTACAACCTATTTAAAAACAACAAGAAAGATTTCCCATGATTAAAGGCATGTCCACCAACAGCTTTAATAATTGCTTAGCTGCACCTCCTGTTCTCACCAGTGACCCCTCCCCAGTATTCAAAGGGCACTTCAAACACTGGGTCCTGTCCATGCTGTTCAAAGCAAAGTTAAGGATCACCCTGTCCTAGCACAGAGTCAGGACCATGGCAGTGAGTTTTCTGCCAGGTTGGTATTCACAGAAACCTCATGGATTCAGTAGGACTCTGCTCCTGTAAGGTCACAGCTCTGTCAGAGGGTGACATTCACAGGTTTTAGAGGTGAAGTCATTTAAAAAAAAAAAAAAAAACAAAAATCCAACCATGGATAATGTCTGTAAGTAAAACAATGCCTGTGCTAGTTACAGAATTTACATTCTGTGGGGTTAGTGCTAGGAAAACAGCACTAGTTTTACTGACAAAGTTTTACAGACAAAGAATTCCAAGCTAAGCATTCCTTCTCTTGGGTTTCACAGAATCACAGAATGGCCTGGGTTGAAAAGAACCACAATGATCATCTAGCTTCAACCCCCCTGCTATGTGCAACCAGCAGTCCAGGCTGCCCAGAGCCACATCCAGCCTGGCCTTGAATGCCTCCAGGGATGGGGCATCCACAGCTTCCTTGGGCAACCTGTTGTTCCAGTACCACATAAATTGGTCAAAATAAAGCTCAGTACCTATGGCTTGGCTCAGAGGAAGGAAACACCAACCCCCTGCCTGTTGCCATGTTCTTTACCCCAAAGATCCACCTTCACTTAGGTTTTTTATGTCTCACAGTGGGCATTACCTCAATGATTTTCAGTGGAGCAGGGTACAGCCCTTTGGTTTGCTTCTGAACTTTGCTCTCCACTGTCTTGTAGACTTGCTGCCTCACAAATGGAAGAGCCATTGCATAGTCTGTTATCTCTGCAAGATGGAACAAAGCACATCTCAGCACAGTGCTATGCCTGTGACCAGCCTTAAAATAACTAAACCAACAGTTAAAGAGTAGAATCATAGAAGGGTCCTTAAGGATCACTGAGCTCCAACCACCCTTCTGTGGGCAGCATTGCCAACCACTAAACCACGCTGCCCAGGGCCCCATGCAACCTGGAGGTGTGACTGTTGTGTAGCTGCAATAGGAGCATGCACCAGAAACTCAGCTAGTCACAGGCAGCATGATCTGCTCAGCAGGGCATCTGTGGCTTTCTCCATGGACAAGTCTCTTCTAGGACTAAAGTTTCCTCCTAATATAACTGCAAAGCAGAACTCAACAGAGAGATGTCAGAATTTCCAGGCTCTGTTGACTGCTTAAGGGCACCACTAAAGAGGATTGGCACAGGGCAGATCAGCGTGCCACTCCTCACCTAATTACACAAGCTGTGTACAGAACTTGAAACTAGAAATTTGAGGTTGGACAGTCCTCTGAAGGCAGCTGCTCCTCTCTTCCCATGAGCCTGGATCCCTTCTAGGGTGCTTTAGAAGCCATCAGGCACAGCTCTGGCTACTTGAAGATCAGATCTGCACAGCAACCTTCTAACTACCAACCCACCTGGCTTGGGAGAAAATTTACAGCATCAAATAACTTTGCTTTGATGGCAAAATTGAGTAGGAGCATGACCTTATCTCTGAGAAGCAAAGCTGGGTTAATATTCACTGCAGTTCCTTGGCTTGGGCTGCGGTGCCCAGACTTACTCTGTACTAGTCCTTTTGATCTCTTGGCAGACACAGTCTTGTTGGCTAACCCTCTAGCAAAGCCAATTGCTACCTCCTCCAAGTACTCAATTGTTCGTGCTTCTGGAGCCTTCACACCTGGCCCTGTGAACAAAAGAGAAGTACTGAGGAAACAGCACAATTTATCATTGACAGAAGCAGCTCATGTGGAGAAGAGAGGGTGTGACAGCAACAGGATATTCCTCTGAACTGCTGCCACTTGGTCTCCCTCCCTGCTTTTGACTTTTCTCAATTCTGAAGGTCTCCAAGACATTTAATGTTCATTGTGTTTATACAGAAATGTCAAAATATCAAATCCCAATGGAAGCCAATAGCTGTACACCGATTAAACATGAACAGTAATTTCAGAGAAAAACAGAAAAGCTTTGGTTGGATGGGAACATGGCCAGACAGTCTGACCTACTGCTCAAAGCAAGGCCAAGTTCAAAGTCTGGATTTAACTTGAGAATTCAGTCAGATTGCTCAGGAATGGCCTGAGGAATTTGGGGCAGGCTCTGACCATCTCCAAGAATGAAGATCCCATCACCTCTCTAGATCCTTCTTTCAGTGTCTGACTATAAAGACCTTTCCCTGCTCTGCAACCTGCAAGGAACATCCCCATCCAACTGAGAGTCAGTCAGCTATTCAGTGTCTGACTATAAAGACCTTTTCAACCCTCTTGTTGCAGCTTGTGCCCTTTATCTCTCACTCTTTCACTCTGCATAAGGCACCATGAAAATCTTAACAGAACTCAGGTTTTCTGCCTCTCTCCCTCTTGTTGTGCCTCTGCTTTCTTATGTAGCACAGAAAGTCTGCACAACTGAGGTTTATCAACACTGCTGCCATCAAACACACAGACAACAGTTACCCAAAACCACATCCCTGAAAACTACCTGTACTGCATCCAATGTCCAATAAACCCTCAACCTTCAAGTGCAAGAAGTTTCTCACTTGCTTTAGCTAGTACTACATATAGCCACACCTAGCCTCAACATTCTAACTGCTGCAGTATCCTAGCCAAGGGAGCCTCAAGCTATCAACTAAAATATGTTCTATTGTATAAAAGGCACATGCCAGATTTGGGCACACCATTAAGCACATCAAGAGAATGCTGTGGAGCTCCTAACTGAAGGAGAACTGCTTGCAATTCATGAATCTGCCTCCTAATTAATGCTATCTCTTTCCTTCAAAGCTTTTTACAGTCAACTAAAGCATCACCCCAGCTAAATACAGCTGCTTTCATGCAGACACTGAAAATGAACATGAGAGTACTTGTAAGAAAGCCCATTGGCACTGGGTGCTATTTGAAGGAACAAGAGATGCCTCTAATGCTTGCATATCATGTTTTTTGTGTTTCTTTTATGTCCTAATCTGGTTTGAGTCAAGAATGGTAACACATTTTCAAAAAAGTCAGATCTGCTTTAGTAATCACTGATACAAAAAGCCACTCTAGTTAGCTCTTAAAGGCAATTCACACCTAATACATACAGTGGTAAAGCTTCATCAGCAGATTTAACTCCTGCCTGAGTACCACAGATCTATTTTATAAGTGAAAACAAAGCTAATAACACCTCATCCAGCTGGTCTGAGACAAGACACGTGTGAGCTTCCCTTGCATTTCTCAGGACAGACAGCAGTACTTTTAAAATATGTACATACATTTTCTTCACATTCAGGAGCACTTGGAAGTGCAATCTGCTCTGCAACCTGCAAGGAACATCTCCATCCAACTGAAAGCCAGTTAGCAATTCAGAGTGCCTAAGCTGTGGGAGCTGGCATCTCAGGATCTTGCCACTGGAATTAACATCTGCATAGGCATTGATCATCCATTCTTCCACTGCAGATAGCAATCTGTTCCTCTGACATGATAAATGAGGAATGCAGGTTCTCAACTATAGCATTAGTTTAAGTAAGAGAGCCAACACGCCTGCTGCTTTCTATGCTGACCTTCCCCTGCTCACTTAGCTTTAGCCTGACATTTCAAGATCCTTGTGCCCATGCTTCAGCAGTGGGAATGAAGATTATCATGCAGAAAATGGTAACAACTTTGCAGTCCACATGCTCTGCTCCACCTAGACTGCGGCATCCATGGCTTCTTCCCCCATTCAAATGGAGAGGTTAACCAATAGGCAGCAGATCAGCTTCCCAGCAACTCAGAGGCACCATGTCTGACCTAGCGGGTCCACCAGCTGGTCAACCAGCCCCATCTTCTTTGCTCTGTCAGCATGGATGTTCCTCCCAGTCAGCATCATATCAAAGGCAGCAGGAAGTCCCACCTGGAAGCGCAGAAAGAGGACTTTAGAAGAGGGACTATATCATGCAGCAGAAGAAGCTGCAGCATGAAGTTTTTCTCCTGCTTACCATCTTTGGCAGCCGCTGAGTCCCCCCTGCCCCTGGCAGGAGTCCCAGTAACACTTCAGGTGTTCCCAAGATTGTTTTCCTGTCCTTCGTTGCTATTCTGTAGTGACAGGCAATGGCAACCTTAAAAAAAAAGGAAGGGACAACTGAAGGTTTCCCTGGGAAAGACCACAGAAGAAGTGGGCACCCATCAAAATATGTTTCTTGTACATACTGCTTTGGCTTTCCTCCTAGTTCTATCCTGAGTCCCTAACTCAGCTGCTCAAATTCCTTCAGTACTCATTCATGGCTTCTTCCAGCACACTCAGGGCTAATGGTAACTGACACAAACATGAGACTAACAATCTGAATCAAGCTATTTTCAAACCTCATTAATTTAATTCTCATTGAGACCTTTAAGGGCTACAGTCACTCACTGCATTTAAAGCAGGATCCCATTTACAGATCAACCATGATATAATCACTTCTTCACCAAGTCCAGATCAATCACCACTGTGCTTGTAAAGATGCGACTGCTTAAGAAGTATGCAAGCAACTTAAGATTATTCCCATGATGTTGTTCCACTTTAGCAACAAATTTGCTCTACGAGTTACTGCAGTCTTAGTTTACAATACACTGAGTGGAGATTATGAAGCAGATATTGCACCCAGCCGAAGGGGCAACAAGGGAGAAGGGCATGCAGGCCAGGGTGCAGCCTGGCCAGGTTCCCCACACTCATCCCTCCCACAGGAACCTTTAAAAGAACAGAAGCTGCTGGGATGTGAGACTCATTTCCAGCCTGGACTCTGCCAGCAGTACTTATGCAAATTCAATGCCTGCTGGAAACAGCCTGTTTGCCCCGGGATGCTCTCATCTCAACATTATTCTGGCCCACACACACTGTATCTGCCTACCTGTCTTCTGACAGAAGCAGGAAAATGAGCATGGCAGAGCTCTGAAGCTCAGAAGCTCCAAACCATTAACTTGCCACAAACTCATTTGAATGGATGTAATGAATCCATGCCAGGTCTCAAAACCCTCACAGGGCAGACCTGCAGGCATCATGTGGGGAACTTAGAAAACCAGTGCTACCAACTCCCACTGCTGCTTAGCAGGCTCAGAACTGCTCAGTACCTCCAGTCCTCCTCCCAGGCAGGAGCCACTGATGGCAGCAACTATGGGCTTTGGAGACAGCTCAATTTTTTCCAGCATCTTCTGTCCTTCCTGAGAGAGCTGAGTCACTTCCTGAGAAGTCTTGCAGGCCGCAATCATGCTGCAGTGAGGCAGAAAGGCTGATCAGAACTGGAAAAGCACTGAGAAAACAGCAATAAAATGGAGAGTGCTTCAAGGAGTTTGCTCCCCTTTTCCCACCAAGCTCCAGTGACTGACAGACAGGCCAGAGCTATTCAGTCCCACAGTCTTAGATTAACTGACAACGCAGGAAGACTACTAAATTCAGTGGGTTAAGTCACCACAAGCTGACACTGGTTTGTGCTTGCAGGCAGTGAATGAGTTTCCTTGTGTCAGGGCTTTGAAAGGCTTTGGGGGAGAAGAGGAAGGGGTCATAGGAAAACTCAAAGCACTTGCCAGAAAGGGTGCGGGGAGAATCCAGGATCACTTTTTAGAGAAGCAGATGGCCAAGGCTCTGATGCTGCACTCTGCCAATTAGAGACTCCCTCAGCCAATTATTCCCATGGAGGCTAGAACTGTGTGCCAGGCAGGCACAATTCAGCAGGCTGGCAGTGCTGAGGCCAGCAGGCACCTCTTAAACGCAGCCTGTCCTTTTGCTCTGCTCTCACTACTCCCTCCTTCCCACCATATCACCTACCAAGTGCCTGGCCTTATTCAGGAGCAGAGCAAAAGGTAGTAAGTTTTTTTTGAAAGGCTGGTTTGTCATTTACCTTCCTGAAAGCTGAGAGTTTTCTGGCTTTAAATGTCTTTAAACAATAATTCTGCCCTGCCTGTGGTCAGGACTAACAGCACTCCAGGTCCCAGTGAGAGCACCCACACACCCTGTGAGCTCCCCACAGCCAACGGCCTGGGAGGCTGCTTGGATGCTTCACATGGCAGGAAGCCAAGTCCTGCTTCATCGAGGGGCCGTGCTGGCAGACAACCAGGCACTCAAACCCAGCTTAAATGAAGCTCTGCATGTAAATTGTCTGCCCTTGTTGTGTCCCAGCCCAAAGCACAATGCTAACCCCAGAGCCAGGAAAGGAACTTTCCTTGGCTGCACCCCAGCACGCAGGAATGAATGACCCAGTGCTACAAGCAAATCGAGTTTAATGACAAGCCAAGCTCCTTTTTATCAAGGTCCTGACTTGGTCTGATCAAGCTCCACATCCGGTGCACAAGGATTTCACACCCAGCCTCTGCCTCACCCCTGGGGAGATATCAGTGACAAACTGCTCAGACTGCACAGCACACCAGGACTCTGGTCCTGGTTACCAGGCTTCAGAGGAAACACCATCAGCATAACTTTGTAAAACCCATAAACTTACTCAATATCTGCTCCAGCAATAAAAGAACCTGGCTTTGAAGAGATGAGGACGGCACTTTTGACTGCTTCATTGGCCCAAATCTCATTCATTACTTCAGTAAACTCTGCATTCAGTTGTTTGGATAGAGTGTTCACCTGAAGGCAGCAAACAAACACTGTAAATAGGGATTGCAGGAGATGGTGGAATTTAACCTGATTAAGAAAACATGCATGGAAGACAGTCTGATTAAAAAAAAAAAAAAAAAGCCAAGGCCAATGGCAAACCTGAGTGCATTTTCTAATGTGTCAACAGAAGGAATAGGCCACTCAGGAATTCACTCAGCCTATTGCTTGGTATAATTACAATCACACAATCATTATGGTTGGAAAAAACCTCCAAGATCATCGAGTCCAATCATCAACCCATCCTCACTGTGCTCACTAAGCCACGTCCCTCAGCACCACATCTCCACGTTTCCTTAACACTTCCAGGGACAGTGACCCCACCACCTCCCTGGGCAGCCTGTTCTAATGCTTCACTGCTCTTTTGGAGAAGAAATGTTTCCTAATATCCAACCTGAACCTCCCCTGGTGCAACTCCAGGCCATCACCTCTCACCTTCTCATTAAATGCCCAAATGCTCACTTGTCCATTTTTTTATTTAGTTCACAACTTTGAAAGGCTGCAGGTTAGGGATGATCTTGGTCTGAAATCACAGCGCTTTCAGTGCCTCCTCTGCACTGCAGCTGAAACAATACCTTTGAATTTGGTGTGTTGAAACGTACAACAGCAACATCTCCTTTGATATCATAGCTCACGTGGGTTCTAGCTGGAAACAAAGGGAAACACGTTATCAGCTTATGTTCAATGGGTTTTAGGAAAGAAGATGAACTTGCATAAAAAATCTTCAAGCTTACCCTGAAGAGCACTGGAGGTGGAGACGTTACGGCAAGCATAGCCTAAAGAAAAGATGGTGCAGAGGTTAAATGAATGCTCAGCAATCTCAGCTGCAGGGTCCCTTGTGAATGTATCCTCCTGTCTCCCCTTGTGCCAAGCAACGTTACAGGAAATCCTGCTCATCAGCCTGCTCCTTCTGTAAGGCTCTGTGCTACCACCAGAGTTCAGCACACTCCATGCTATGGAAGTGACCTTCACACACAGCTGCCACCCTGCAGCTTCCAATACAGGAATGCCAAGCTGAGGGCAGCAACCAAAGCCTCATTCCTCAAAAGCTGAGGAGAGACAACAGAGGCAGCACACGGGGGTGTTCTGCCATCAGGGTGCACAGTTCAACACAGTAACCTTCAGACCTTGTTGCACTTTGGGGAGTTTGAAGCCTTCAAGTTACATTCTCCATAGATCAAATAACTGCCCTACAATACTCCTGCAAAAATACACTTGTGCCTGTGACCTGTGCCAACACAAGCATTACTTCATAGACAGCAGGGAGTGCACCTGGAAAGCCAGAGCAAGAGCACACGATGTTCATTCTCTCCCCCATTCTCTATCAACTAAATACCAGATCCATCCCTACCAATTACAGGAAGAAGCACCCAGACAAATTTGTTTTGTTTCAAAGCACTCCAAAAACTCAGACCACCATACAAACAAGTTCTGCCTGCAAGTGAAACCCCAAATTTCCTTTTTCTGCTGAGAAACTGTATTCTGTCCAACGACCTGCTGCTACACAAACGAACCCCAGCTCTGTTCGAGTGACCTTGATCCTGACCAACAGGATCTTCTACTGCAGACCTATGCTGAATGGCTGCCAAAGCTGCTTCTCACACCACAGTGCACACCTACCAATGGTACAATTAGCTGGGGGAGGTACATTGCCTAGTGTTGATAGCACGTTCAAGAGGAAAACAATCCCTTTCCCAGCAATCACGTGGAAAATTCAGCAGAGGAAAGCTCGCAATCCCTCCCTGCACCCCACCAGCACCTCAGTCCCCCCACAGCCCCATGACAGCTCAGGGCTGCAGCTCCCCTGCACTTCGACCCTCCTTCCACCCCGCCGCAGTGCTGGCAGCAGGCTGTGACCTTTGTGCTCCATTCCTCAGGTCCCACACGCACGCAGGGCTGCACCGCAGGATGGAAACTGTGCGTCGCTCTGCGCCCAAATGCCATCTTATAAACAACAGATGAATGGATTTCCACTCCAAAGCTGCTCTGAAGTATCTGCAGGCCACAGCGTGGCCCAGGTTGCAACTCCCCTAAACTTTTAGCGAGCTGAAGACAGGTATTTCTGAAACTAAGCACACATTTGAGCACAGTTTGACAATAATCTCTTTGCTGGAAGATGCTCCTCGGCATCATACTCTGCACTTATAACTCAGCAGCATTTTAACCTGGCAAAAACAACCTCAGTGTTCTGCCAAGAAGACTGGCACTGTCTGAGCTCTTTCATTTTAATCCTGCATTACTTCTAGGCATATCAGGAAGGAGAATTAGATCAAACGAATCTCAGTTGCAAAGCAGATGATCGTGTTCTCCTTCCACACCCGCAACCAGATTCTGGTAGAGCAGGGACAGCAACACCTCTCCCCAGTGCTTACCAACAGTTTCCTCCACTGTATGACCCCAACTCAAAATAATAAGAAGAAAAACCTGAAATCATGAATTCACCTTATCCTACAGCCAAACACGTTTTCCTCTTTCAAATTCCTTCACACAAAACAGACTGCTTTTGAGAAAACCTTACACCTTGAATTCTACTTTGCTTTCAGGTTTAGCAAAACAAAAGATAGGAAGAGGGGGAAAAAAATAATCAAGGGCAAGGCTGAACAAATCTCACCATACTTTAAACACAAACTCTTTGGGGAATGCTTGTGTCACAAGAGTAAAAGCAGCTCAACAACCAAGCGAGATTTCATCAGCCTGAGAGTCTTTTCTTTTAAATCCCAGCACACTTGTGCTTTTAGTTTCGGAATGTGGAAGATATTTTCCATGTTTACTTGGTCACAGTCACAGCACATTGGCTTGAGGAATCAAATCATTCAGCAACAGTGCTGGTAACTTGCCAAGATCAGAGCCAGAACCCCCCCCCTCTGTGATTCTGAAGGAAACAGCACAGCATCAGGCCAGATGCACTCTTCTGTCATGTCACTAACGACTCACAAACTTTTGAACATCGACCAATTTTGCCTACTTCATTCATTCCAACTGAAACACGGTCTGGAGAAAGAATGCTTCATAAAAATTGCTCTCAGGATTCAGCACAGAACTTCAGATACAGCAGAGAACAGAAAACACCTCTTTCCTGACAGCTAGCCATGACCTATTTCCTCCCACTTTCTTTTCTACCATTTCCCTGCTACTTCCCTAGCCAGCACTTCCCCACGCTCACCCAGAGATGGCAGACCACTGGAGCTGGGAACAGGATCCATAGGTGGCTGAGAAAAGGCTCCTCGTAGTCCTGAACTAAGCTGAGCAAAGCCAACGAGCTGCAGCACTTCCAGCCTCTCCTGTAAGCTGCAAGATGGGAAATGTCTGGCACACTGAGCCTCACTGTCCCCTCCGGGAAGCTGTCAGCACACGTAGCTAAGCAGGTAGGGCTTGCTCCTGTGCTTTTCTTTAGCCTACTTACTGCCTTTTGCATGCTTTCTGGCCTGCCCTAGCTAGGTTTGCATGCTGCTTGATAAATGCTTTGTTGCAGCAGAACAACACTATTAATTATGATAAGCAACTGCAGCTCCAGGACTGCAATGAAGAACATTACTAGGAGAAACAAATCCACCAACGATGGCCCCAGAAACCTCTGGAGCTCCCACAGTTCTGCTCGTTATCAACTGCAGCACTCTGCTCCTGCAGCAAGTAGGTCGTGCACAAATTTGCTCCAACACCATACAAAGACAGGCATTAAGTCCTAGGAAACACTGCTAACTTCAGCTCCACATCCATAGAAGATTCTAAGGCCCTTCAGAGCACAAAATTGGCTGCTTCCAAAAGCTTGAGCTTTGTTCTCAGATCTTATTCGGACTCCTGGTGACTTCTCTCTTTGGAACTTCTATAGGGAAGCACCGCAAATCAGTTCAGGGAGCAAATGCATAAGGGAGAAATGCTTGCACACCAGAATTATGGCAGATGTGGTGCACCAGAGGTATTCCCCAGCCATCTGAGGGCTCCTGGCACCCCCAGGTGCGTGCAAATGGGTCCCTAAAACAAAGATCTGAGGTGCTATGAGAGCAGCCCCAGGAGCCAGCCAGACACCCAAAGACATGGGGACAGCCCTCGTGCACATACGCAAGGACACAAGGACAGCACTGTCACTTCAACATACACCATGGGACACCTCCAGAGCCACACAGACACTCTCCCAAATGCACACATGTACAGAAGACATACAGAGAGCAGCTGTTCTGGATAGGACATATAGGGATGTATATCCCTATATATAGGGATACCACAGCTCCCCAGGACATGGGGACACGCTGATATCTCCAATTGTGAGGACACAGAGGCTGCAGGAGTGAGATCTTGGCATGGCATAGCAGTTCCCTCAAGGAGGCACACACCCAGGAGCCCCCCCCCTCATTGGGGCCCCCTCACCACATACCTCAGCAGCTCCCATCTCCACCAGCCTCCAAGATACATACACTATCCTACATACCTATCCAGTGACCTCCTCACATCTCCTAGGAAGACTCTCATGTGTGGACACACCACTTCACAGCCCCTTTACTCCTGATATAGCCCTAATGAAGCCCTCACCCAGTGGGAACAACGGGTCTTACAGAATCACAGAATGGCTAAGGTTGGAAAGAACCTCAAGGATCATGAAGCTCCAACCCTCCTGCCACATGCAGGGCCACCAACCTCTACATTTAATACCAGACCAGGCTGCCCAAGGCCCCAGCCGACCTGGCCTTGAACACCTTCAGGGATGGACGGGGCATCCACAGCCACTGTGGGCAGCTGTTCCAGCACCTCAGCACTCTCTCTGTAACAAACTTACGACTCCCCTCCCCTCGTAGATCCCTCTGGTGACCCCCATACAACGCCTTTTCCCCTCACAGCCCCCCTGCTGTCACCTCCAAACATCAGCACACCGCCCTCCGCCCCTCACAAACACCTCAGGTGCCACCTGCACACCACACCCCCCTCACAGTGCCATCCCCACGGCCCTTTACCCCTCACAAACCCTCTTGCGAGGCCTCTACACCCCCCAATCCGACCCAACCACCCACCATCTCACCACTGAGCCCCCTCCTCACACACGGCTCCCTCCCCCCGCGGCTCACCCTCAGTCGCCAGGCGACAGGGCGGGCAATACTTAGCGGCGGCCGCGAAGCGCCCCAAGCTGCCGATAGCGCGCACTGCGGCCGCCATCTTCGATGCGCGCGAGGTCGAATGAGGGAGAGGCCGCCAGGAGAGGGGGCTTCGAGCCGCGCCCAGGGCTGTCCACATCATTGCCTGTCTCCGAACACCGCCTGTTTTGGTCCGCTCTCTCCTTCACGTTGTCCAAGGAGAGTCGGTGGCTGTCTGTCCTAAATTAGAGGTGACATCAGTGCTGCGGCGGAGGAGGATAAATCGGGGTGTTTGTGATTTTTTGTCAGGCAGTTCGTGGGCATCCCTAAAGGAGGGGAGGGGGCCTTCCTGAGGGCAGCCGGCGGCGGCGGCGGCAGTGAGAGGGCGGCGCGAGTGGAGTGCAGGCAGAGGTGGGAGTGCGTTGTGGGGTCGTGAGGGGAAATTGTTATTTATGGGGGGAAATAATGATTTATGAGGGAAAATAAGGACTAGTGGGGGTTAAGGGGTGTGGAATTTGGTGGAGGATTGAGGTTGTTGGTCTCTGTGAGGGGGGTATTGGGGGGTTGGTGTGTGGGTGAGGCCTAGGGGTGTGAGGAGAGAACGTGTGAGGGGTGTGGAAGAAGTGTGTGGAAAAAGTGTATGGGGTGCGCTGTGTGTATATGTGGGGGTGGAGGGGCTGCTGTGCAGGCAGGGCAGGTGTTGTGGGTTCTGGGTCACTGTGTGTGTTGAGGTGTCTCTTTGGGGTCCCTGAGAGTTTCTGGGGGAAAAAAAATAATAATAAAAATAAATGTTGTCGTGCTTTTAGGAGAGTGAAATCCACGAGGGCTGCGCCTTTGTGGTGGGGAGGGTGGCTGTGTGGGGATGGGTATGTGGGAACTGCTGTGGGATATGGGTAGAGATGCAAAGGAGGAAGAGGGGAGGCAGAGAGGGATGATAGAGAAGGGAGGCGGTCTGGTTTGGAGGTCTTTATCTGTGTGAGGAGTCTGAAACTGGCTTGTGGCATGGCATTATAGTCAGAAGGAGTCATAGAATCACTTGAGTTGGAAGGGACCTTTAAAGGGGAGTGCTGTGTGGGATATTGTTCTGCTTACTGTGGGATACCCAATGAGAGTTATTGGGGTTAAAGTTACAGGTAGCAGTGTGAAATTGTGCCAGGGAGAGTGCGTCAGGAGGATCATGCTGGCGGTGACGTTGGCTGGGCTCTGGGACAATATTCCAGGGGGGAAGTGGTGGAATAGTTATTGAGGGAGGAATCTAAAAATGCCGGCAGCTGACAGATCAGAGCTGGTCCTCCAGGAGATAAGTGTTTATTTACAGGGGTGTCAGAAGGCCTCAGTCACAAGCCAGTCGCTTCATCTGTTTGATGCTGTACAAGAGGTGTAACAGAAAGTTACTGTGACTGCTGTTCTTGGATCAGCTTCTGTTTCTTCCCTTTCTTTGGCTCTGTGCAAAGCAAGCAGATTATTTCCCTTGAGATTATTCCAAACAGATCAGAGTGGACTATTAGCAGCCTTTCTCCATCTCTAGATATCAAAATGACTTCTATGCTGACCCATACCATCCGAAACCTCCCTGCTTCCTCAGCATGGGCCGTCAGGGTCTGTAAGTATGTTTACATTTATTAAAACCTTGAATTGTTGGGTTGTAACACTCTTTTTAAGTGTTAGCCTTTGTGTGGATGCTTGTAGCTGAATTTTTCCTCATTGTCATCTGTTTCTTAAAGAACTAATTCCATTGTTGATGCTTTTCTCCTTCCCACGTATGGGAAGACTTTTGTGCTGACTGGTAATATAGGCTGTCATTTTTATGAACAGAGTAACAAAGACTATCTTAGTGATATTTAGGTGCAGGTGTCTCACTGTGACAATATTTTAATGTTTCTTACAGAAACCAGAAATGTTTTTGACTCTTAAGATTCGACTGATCCTTCTTCTTTTCGTTTTGTTTTTCAGTTGCTCGATCTCTCAGCTCCTCTTCACAATTACAAGCTCCAGGTAAAGTGAAAGCACCAGAGATCCCATTGGGTCTGTGCTAAAAGGCTGTGCTTCCCTTTTCCAGGCACGCATCTCAGAAATGCAGTGCAGACAGCTGTAGATCAGGAGTGCCTTTTGAAGGTTGCAAAGAAGTAAAAGTCCAAGCAAAACACCATGGTGGAATGCTCCAAACAGCTGAGTGCCACTCACCCCCAAAAGCTGTGCCCGTTCCAGAGCTCACAGCACATCCTCACCTGATTTTCTAGAGTCTAATCTGAGAAGCTAAGCTGGGAAGTTACAAATTGGATATGACCAGATCTCTTTCCCTGGAGGAGAGGGAATTGTCCTTGACTAGGAGGAGATTGTGGAGTTAGCTCTGACGTCCAGTGAGACTCAGGTCTCACACAGTTGTAGAGATAATTAGCTGTGGTTCTCACTCAGCAGTTAGGGTGCTGTGGGGCTCTAATATTGATTGTGTGCTTGCTCAAGTGTTTAATGCTTTGAGCTGCCTGGATTTGAGAAAAGAACCAAGTGGTGGCTTCCTTTTCCCTCCTTAGTTTTGCAAAGAGAGCCTTTAACAAAAACCATGAACAGTGCTGGAGTTTCATCCTCGTGTGTGTACTCAGCATGCTATTTAGCCAGATTTCATCTGGTTTTGTCCTTTAATGGTTTGCAAATGGAATTACCCCATGCTGCTGTATATGCTTATTATGATTTGCACGTCTGAGTAGGTGAGGAAATTCTCACTGAACTCTGTCAATTATCACTCCAAAAGAGCTCTGACAGTGGCCTGTGGAATGGTGCTGCATTGTGGCACTACTTCATCTTCATCCTGAAATAATTGGATACTTTCAAGTGACAAGTTACCTGCAGCAACTGTCTGCACTCCTTCCACCTGCTTTGCTATGGAAGTGCAAGTTAGTTGTTTCTTGAATGTTGATTTATCATGAGTTCTCTGTGCAGTAAGAGCAGGTGTGTAAGTAACTACTTTGAAAGGTGGGTTGTTGTCTGCTGCTGCTTACTGAGAGACTGACTCTGAGGTGAGATTTGACTCTGGCTGCAAGGCTTTCCATTTGCTCTGCTTCATTTGTACTGTAAGCTGTGCACCATTTTTAGATATATCTGTTTCTGCACTGCTCTGACCAGTGTCAATGGAGACTGGGAGTTGCATGCATTTATTCTCAGCAGTGCTGTTGCCTCAGCACAGCTATCTATGAATCTCTGTGCTGGTGGGGGAAATGCTGAGTTGTCAAACCATTTTTACAGATCACCTCATTCCCCAGAGACAGGATTACAACATGGGCGTTCTTCCTGCAATGCTTTTGACTTATGCACCAAAAGAGAACTATTTTCTCCAGTTTTCTCTTAGTTTTAACAGCTCTAAGTTGGCTTGTTAATAGTTAAGCATGCTTCCCTTTCAGCTGTTCAGCCTAAGAGTAAGAAGACCTTAGCCAAAAGTGGGGTGAAGAATATTGTTGTGGTGGAGGGCGTCCGTATTCCGTTCTTGCAGTCTGGCACCTCGTAAGTGTAACATAAGAAACACTTCATTGGAACTGAAAAGAATGGGCTTGCTTGTTCATCTTCATGTCATTATTTCTTTAATGCCTGCAAGTGCTGAACTGGGGATAAGTTAGATTGCTGGCAGCTATTCCATCTCCCTTTCTGAAAAGTGTGATTTGAAGATTGCCCAGGGCTACGAATTCTGCAGAGAATGAGAGTCAGTGTTGCACACAGAGGAAACCTTTGATGATGCAGGTGTAGCAGACAAGGCAAAGCAGTTCTCAAAACCAGCAGGACAGGCGTAGAGAATCTGCTCTAGACTCCACAAATTCACAGTTAAACTTAGGAGCAGACCTATCAAAAGGGTGGCTGTGGGTATTTTGTTCTGCTTTTCAGTGCATGTAGCGTAGTGATCCTGTGCTGGCCTATCCACTGTTAGTTTTCACGACTGGTGGTGTGAAATGTTTCATAAACACCCTGGAGCATTTCAGGTCACCTGTTCTGTGCAGCTCCTGTGTGCTCACAGTGTTTGCATGAGGTCATTTTCTATGGCTTTCTGTCACTTCAATTTTTGCCTTTCTTTTTTCACTTCTAGGTATGCAGATCTTATGCCCCATGACTTAGCCCGAGCAGCACTGCAGTAAGTAATCTGAATTTCCTTTGCATTTGGTGGCTTCTAGTGCCTTCAACTATGTTTGATTCCCACTATTCTTAACCACTGCCTGCTGTGGGATTTCCTGTGTTGGTGCATTTGCCACAATGTTTGGACAAATTATGCAGGATGTTTTCCTGATGAACTGTGAAAATAGAACTGCTAGTTTTCCGTGTCTCTTTATGGGTGCTTTACACGTTCCTACACCAAAAGTAATTGGCCTTGTTATCTCTAAGGCATTCTTCCTTTAATTTGGATGTTGGATTCAAATTGGGGAATGTGCTAACAACCATTTCTGGAGGGAAATAGGAACTGGTTTCGTGAAGTTGTGTCATCATTTAACGGCTGTTTGTGAGGGTGGACAGTGATAGGACAAGGGGGAATGGTTTTAAACTGAGACAGGGGAGGTTTAGGTTGGATCTTAGGAGGAAGTTTTTCCCCCAGAGGGTGGTGAGGCAGTGGCACAGGTTGCCCAAGGAGGCTGTGGATGCCCCATCCCTGCAGGCATTCAAGGCCAGGCTGGATGTGGCTCTGGGCAGCCTGGGCTGCTGGTTGATGACCTGCACACAGGAGGGGGTTGGAACTGGATGAGCACTGTGGGCCTTTGCAACCCAGGCCATTCTATGACTATTTATAGTAGTGTTATTGCTATGATTTTTTTGCAGTCTGTACTCAATTGCACTTGTCATTAAGTACACATACAAGCAAGATTTCTTACAGATTTGGGCAGCAGGTGTAGCTCCACTGATGCCTGGTTCTCTGGGCAAATTATTGGAGGGTGGAAGCTTGATGGTAGAAGCAAGGTCATTGCTCACTGCTGCAGATTCTACTTGTTTCTCTCTTCTCCTTAGGGGGTTGCTGAACAGGACCAGTGTCCCGAGGGATGTTGTTGATTACATTGTGTATGGCACAGTTATCCAGGAAGTGAAAACAAGCAATGTTGCCAGAGAGGTGGGTGATGTGCAGCTCGTCTCCTTTAAGTCAGATTTCAGCAGCTGGTAAGAAGATGATAAAGCCCTTACAAAAAATTCTGGTACAGTGTGTTTTGGGAGTATAAGCTATTTGTGCAGTATTGTCTTATCCAGTAATTGACTGCATGGAAATCTGCTGTAGAACAAATGCATTTTGAGGCCGTGAAGCCTCTGCTTGATTCTCCCCTGAAATGACCAGTTGGGCTCAATTACTGGCTTGTCAGAAGTACTTGAGAGGAGCAGAGCGTGCTGTGATAGATTGCTCTGTATTTGTTTCAGTTGGCTGATCAGATGCAGCATTTGAATGAATTGAAATGGAGCAGCTTAGTTGCTCTTTTTCTGGCAAGCAAAAAACACAGTTTGCATATTGGACACAGAAAGAAATTGATCCACTGAAGGAACGTTATGGAGGTGGCACATGATTTTCTGTTATTCTCTGCAAGCAGACTAAGGCATTACATAACACGTGCTGGAAACACTGAGGAGATTGTGAGGCTCTGGGTTCCTCCAGCAGTTTTATCCTTGTGTATGCAAAGACTTGCTTTGGTCACCTGCCAGTCAGATGGGGCTGTGGTTTAATTTTAACTTGGAGCAACTGCTGAACTTTAAACTAGTTGGCCACGTCTCAACTAGGGAAGGGCACGGTGTGAGCAATTCTGTGCTGGGAGGTTGGGTCAAATGAGACACAGCTTTCCCAACTGCAGGAAATGTTTTCTGTTCTGCTTGAAGCAACTCAGTGCCTTGTACTGAGGGTTCTAAATAACTCTTTTCACGTGCCATGTTTGCAAATAATGTGAATAAAGGACGATGCTGTGTATTTGAAAGCAACTTTGAAATGGTGAGTGGTGTGGTTAGGTTGTTCCTGGGGCTTGTCTACATGGCTTGAGAGCCCTGAGAGGTGGGCAGCTTGCCTTCCTCTGTTCCCAGGGAGGGGTGGGAAGTGCTGCTGCAGTAATTGGCTGAGTAGAAACTCGATGTACTTGTCTGCTTAGTCTGCAAAGGTGTGTTACTGGGCAGCTCCATCCCTGTTGAGCAAAATGCCTACGTTTTAACAGTCATTCCTTGTTGCTCATAGGCTGCTTTGGGAGCTGGCTTCTCTGACAAAACTCCAGCCCATACAGTCACCATGGCTTGCATTTCTTCAAACCAGGCTATGACCACAGGTATGTTGGCTGGAGGAACAAGCTGTGCTTTGCAACTGAGCTTAGCAATTCCTCCATCCCTCATCTGGCTTGTGCTGCTTAGTGACTTTAACTGAGGATCTAAAGAAATTCTGGAGTGGAAGGAAAGATTCTGAGCCAGCAAAGTGCAACACAGGCTGAGTATTATGCAGTAGGCCTGCCAGCAGCTTGACACTGTTTATATTCAGCCACGGTGTCTGCTCAGCATCCTTGTTTGCCTGGGAGGAAAAGACAGAATCTTGATGAGGAAGTTGCTGCCCTTCAGCTTGCTGTCAGCCTGGGCAGGATGGAGAACAAAGATTGAGTTAGTATCTTGATCTACTGGGGGCACTCTTCTTCCAGCTGCTGTGTGGGGCACAGAATTGGAAGCAAAGTATGTTTGTCCCATCGTTTCATTAAGCACGTGCTGTATAACACGGCTGAAACCAGTGGCTGGAGAAGGAAATAAAATGTAGTGGTGTTGGCAGTGATGGGTAAGCATTACTTCTCCTGCAGCTCTCATGGACCCTCTTGTCCTGCAGGCATAGGTCTGATTGCAGCTGGGCAGTGTGACGTCGTCGTAGCAGGAGGTGTGGAGCTGATGTCAGATGTTCCCATTCGTCACAGCAGGAAGATGAGGAAGACTATGCTCACCCTGAACCGAGCCAAGAGTATAGGCCAAAAGCTTGCCCTGATTTCCAAAATTCGCCCTGACTACTTTGCTCCTGAGGTAATGTTTTCAGGATCCTGAAATCAAACTATTTTACAGGGAGGTGTAACTCGAAGTTGCTCAGATACGTTTTTAGCTTCACTGGAGAGCCTAAATAACAAGGGCTCAGGTGATTGCCTTTCAGTCTCCCTTATCAGCTCTCTGTACTGTGGTTTGACTTAAAACTAAGTTGATTAGTGCAGCTTATAGCTCTCATGACCCTGCATTGTTTTTACCTTGTCTCCTTACTTGTTGGTCTCCAGTAACCCAGCTTATTTCAACATTTTGGACCTCCTCCTCTTTCTGCAGCTCCTAGCCGAGCTGTGTGCTGGAAGCTACAAAATGGAAGCTTTATTCCATCAATGCAAAGATTATAAAATGGTTGTAAAGCATCAGAGGAGTTCTTATTTCCTAAATAAGACAAGTGACGTGCACAGAAAAGGGAAATCCTTGCTATATTAATATATTTATTGTTTGATTGATGCAATATGTGTTATGCTTGCTGTTCCCAGCCAAATCCTGCTGGATTTATTCAGCTTCCCTAATGGGAATTAGTAGCCTGCTGGTTAATGGCAGGAGCCACTCTGGAAGCCCTCTGAACGAGGTGAATGAAGGCATGATAGAGACAAAAAGGGGAAGCAGTTCCTCCCACCACCTCTGAATTTGTCACAAGAAAACTGTATGCATCCCTGCTGCTGGCCACCTTTGGTTGGACTGCAGGGAAGCACAGTGTAGCAGTGATGAGATCCCAAGTCCAAAATGAAAACCGTGGACTTAAATCCATGCAGGGATTTCTTGTGTGCTTTTGGAAGAGCAAAAGCTGAGCTGAACTCACCCCACATGTCTGATTTTGCTCGTGGGAGCGTCTGGAGTTGAAACCTGTCCCAAAAAAGGGAGCCCTTGTTCGTGCATGTTTCATAAACTGCCTGTAACCACTGTAGGGGTGGCTGTGCTGTGTGCTGACTTGATCTATCTTGCTTTGTAGCTACCAGCTGTGGCAGAATTCTCCACCAGTGAAACCATGGGGCACTCTGCCGACCGCTTGGCTGCTGCCTTTGCCATCTCCCGCGTGGAGCAGGATGAGTACGCCCTCCGTTCACACACACTGGCCAAGAAAGCCCAGGAAGAAGGCTTGCTCCTTGACGTGGTGCCCTTCAAAGTGCCAGGTGAAAGTGCACGGATTGCTGCCGTGCACTGAGTTTGGTAAAGAAATACTTTGTTTAGAAGAGGAGATGAAGCCCTGAGGTTTGATTCTTCACATTCAGTGTAGGCTTGGTGTTTTAACTCTCTGGCAGCCTGGTCTGCGGGTTGGTGACCCTGCACACAGCAGGGGGTTGAAAAGAGATGAGTATTGTGGTCCTTTTCAGCCCAGGCCATTCTGTCATTCTGTGATATGCCCTCTGTTGCTCAGTGGAAACCTATTGACATAGGAGCACGTGTTCAAACACACATATCTAAACATGTGAATTTATCTTTACATGTCTAGATTTTGTAGTACCTACTTTGCATCCCTTCCAACGTGATGACTGAGCAAGGAAAATCAGAACCAAACACTACATTCCAAGATAATAACAAATGGCCTAATAAAATCATGGGCTGATGAATCAGGGTTTGGTCAGGAAGGCCTGAAACTTGAACACCTGGTTTCATAGAATAGAATTAGAATTAGGCTTGGGTTGGAAGGGACCTCAAAGTTCACCTAGTTCCAGCTAGGTAGCATCCAGTTCACCAGACCTTACAGGCATTGCTGAGGTATGAAACTTTTGTGGGGGGCACTTTTATTGTGGGGTTAATTTCCTAACGAGGCCTTACCTGCAGATCTGCAGGTACCTACAATCTAAAATTGGTTCTTGTTAGCTGGTGTGTTTCAGCAGTCAGTATTGTCACAGATGCATATGTGGCTCTCTGGGCTGGATGTGGCTCTGGGCAGCCTGGTCTGCTGGTTGGTGATCTTGCAACACAGCAGGGTGTTGAAACCAGATGATCACTGTGGTCCTTTTCAACCCAGGCCATTCTATGGTTCTGTGATTTGATTATTTCCAGTGCTTTTACTTCCTTGGATCTTGACACGTAAGCATATCCTGATTTAGACTCAGTTCTCCAATTGGAAGCTGATTATCAGCTGGATTTACAGTGTGCTGATTTCATATTACAGTAAAGAGTTTGCAGCACTTCCTTGTATTTCAGTCTTTAGAGAGGAAGTAAAGTAGCTTCAGTTTTAAGTATTATTTTTTCAGCCATGTTAAACACCCTGATACCACAGATAGATTTTTCTCCTGTTCTTCCTCCAACGTGTCATAAAAAGCATATTTTTCTGCCTTTATTTCTTTTTTTTTCTTCTGGAATGCTGATGTTCATATATGTTGCTTATATTTTTTTCTTAAAAACCATCCCCAGGCAAAGATACAGTTACCAAAGACAATGGGATCCGTCCATCCTCCCTGGAGCAGATGAGCAAACTGAAGCCAGCTTTTGTCAAGCCCTATGGAACTGTCACAGCTGCCAACTCATCCTTTCTGGTAAGACCTGTGTGAGCCAGCAGGGGAAAGTGGTAGTCAAGACCTAAACCCTGAAATGCTGTCTGGTTTTACCTCTTTGCTTTGCTGTAGCCATCTCTGGAAAAGCACAGAGTTGATTGTTCAGAGGCCTACATAGAAGTTCTGTCCCCGATGGGACTGATTGCACTGTGGGTCTGGAAGTTAATAGCTTTTTAGACTAAACTTGTCACTTGAAGGCTTTACCCTCCACAGAGCAAGAGAAGAGATTTCTGTAGCACGTGTCTGGTGATGCTCTTCTGCATAACTCCTGATTTTCATAGAATCACAGAATGGTTTGGGTTGCAGAGGCCCACAATGCTCATCCAGTTCCAACCCCCTGCTGTGTGCAGGTCACCAACCAGCAGCCCAGGCTGCCCAGAGCCACATCCAGCCTGGCCTTGAATGCCTGCAGGGATGGGGCATCCACAGCCTCCTTGGGCCAAATTTTCTAACACTTCTTAAGGAAGCTCTTTTCATAGAATCATAAAATCACTTTGGTTGGCAAACCCCTTCAAGAAAACATCAAATCCAACTGTCAGCCGTGCTGAAGTCCAAAGTAGTTCTTTAAATTAGGTGGGATTTATCTGACTCCCAGTTCCTGAAGTTTCATAGGACTGAGGCAGTGCAAACCAGCAAAACCAGCTCTGGAGATGTTGGAGTGCTCTGGCAGAGCCTGGAAGCCCTGGTTCCATGTGGGCACCCCTCAGGGGGGCTGTCAGGCTCGCTGTGTGTTTGCCCTTGGGCAGTGACCTTATGGGTTTGTCTGCCTCTTGTAGACGGACGGTGCCTCAGCGATGCTGCTCATGTCTGAAGAGAAGGCTTTGGCACTAGGATACAAACCCAAGGCCTACCTAAGGTAAACAAGGGGGCTGAATGGGGTTTGAGGCCTGCTTTTGCTCCCTTCTCCTCTTTCTGTTACTCATCGCATTTGTTTTGTGCAGGGATTTTGTCTATGTGTCCCAGGATCCGAAGGACCAACTGCTGCTGGGGTAGGTGGCAATGATGAAGAGCATCTCCTAACAGCTCATGCTAGCACACCAGCACAAATGCTGTACTGTGCATCCTGGGGAGAAGGAATGTTAGCTGGCTTGGAGAAATGGGAATAATCATGGGAAGAAACATACATGACTCCTGTTTCTTACCTCTTCTTCATCAGTCCAACATATGCTACTCCCAAAGTGTTGGAGAAGGCTGGTCTGACCATGGCTGATATCGATGTGTTTGAATTCCATGAAGCTTTTGCTGTAAGTGATTCTGGAATACTGAGGCTCCAACTGTAAAATGTTTTGTGGCTGTGGGTAATCTCAGGATATCTTGGGTTTGTTAGAACTATCTGCAGGCTTTCCTTAATGTCTGTTCTCTCTCTTTCAGGGGCAGATACTGGCTAACATGAAAGCTATGGATTCGGACTGGTTTGCACAAAACTACATGGGCAGGAAGTCAAAGGTAAGGACTGTGCCAGGATGTTTTTATCTTTAATTTCTACTCAAAATGACTGGATTCCACACTGTGGCTAGTGCTTCTGTTGTGCTTCATGGGGAGAAATCATAGAATCATGGAATCATAGACTGGCCTGGGTTGCAAAGGCCCACAGTGCTCATCCAGTTCCAACCCCTGCTGTGTGCAGGTCACCAACCAGCAGCCCAGGCTGCCCAGAGCCACATCCAGCCTGGCCTTGAATGCCTGCAGGGATGGGGCATCCACAGCCTCCTTGGGCAACCTGTTCCAGTGCCTCACCACCCTCTGGGGGAAAAACTTCCCCCTAAGATCCAACCTAAACCTGCCCTGTCTCAGTTTAAAACCATTCCCCCTTGTCCCATCACCATCCACCCTCACAAACAGCCGTTCCCCCTCCTGTTTCTACGCTCCCTTCAAGTATTGGAAGGCTGCAGTGAGGTCTTCCCACAGCCTTTGTGTCATGAACTCTGGCTTTGCAAATCCCAATCTGAACAGCTTCTGTGGGAGTGGTGGCATTCCCCATGTCAGCAGGAGGTGGAAACCCAGACACACTGTAGTGACAGTTGGGAATGAAGGCAGTGGATGAGGTCAGTGCTTCCAGTTGCCTTCAAGCAGCACAGGCTGCAGTGAAGCAGTAAAACCCTTTGGCACAGCTTTGTGCTGTCACCAAGCACTCGTGCACTCTAAGAAACACTTGGTGAGCCCACGTGCTGCACTGTTGTGGCGAGGGCAGGCTGTCTGTTCACGTGTGTGTCACTGTGTGTGTTGTTGCAGGTTGGAGCCCCTCCCTTGGAGAAGTTCAACACCTGGGGTGGTTCCCTGTCTCTGGGACATCCGTTCGGTGCCACTGGCTGCCGCCTGGCGATTACTGCTGCCCACAGGTTGAGGAAGGAGGGAGGGCAGTACGGCCTGATCGCTGCCTGCGCTGCAGGAGGGCAGGTAATGGTGCTGCGCTGTCTTTTGCTGTGCCCTCAGAGCAAGGCTTGTGGTTACGTGTGGACGGCTGCTCTGTTACCATCAGTGCTTTCCCTGACTTCTCTTTTCCTCTCTCTATTTCTAGGGGCATGCGATGTTGGTGGAGCTCTACCCTCAGTAGTGGGATGAGGGAGTGCTGAAGGAGTATTTGTGTATCCTGTGCCTGGCAATGCCATTTCAATGCACTAATGAAAGCGTACATACAGTCCTTGCAAAGGACTTTTGGTGGCCTTTGTATATATCTTGTAGCTACTCTGCTGGTAATTGTCAGCTAACGAGTGCACTCTTAAGAAATATTCCACTTCCAGGAGAATAAAAGTCAATACATCTCTTAGTGTCTCCAGTGTCCTTGTGACCACACTGATCACAACTGTAATTCTTCATTAACGAGATGTGGTTTGGGTTTTTTGTTTATTCCTGGAGAAAAAGAATGATTCCGAAACGGAGTGCAGAGTTTGGGGATGAGGAGATGCACAAAGTGCTGAATGTCAGCAGGCTGAGCTGAGAGTGAAGGTGCTGCTGTTCCCAGAAATGGCTTTGAACTCAAGTGCCTGAGGTGGTTCGAAGGGGGAGGTTTACTGCACAGTGTCTGAACAGCGTTGGAATGAGCAAATTGCTTCTGAGAAATGAGTGTCACTGATGTTAGCCTCAATAAACCAGAAAAACAAAAAGTTTGGATTGTTTTTTCTTCCCCAGTCTGTTTGCATGAAGAGCTTCTGTGGGGGGTTGTGGTGAGGTCTTTGCTTTCTGAAGTATGGAACAGCTTTTCTCTAGCATGCCCAGAAATCACACTGAGCTCCAGCAACCACATGCATCGTCAGAACCAGCCCTGCTCGTGTATCTTGTGCACTCTGTAGCAGCCTGCGTGCAACCCGTGTTCTGAAAATTCAGACAAAACAAGCTGCAGAAACCTTTGAGTCCCACGTATGAATGAACCCAATCCTGCAAGTCCCCTGTGGGCTGGCACAGCCTGAGATAACAGGTGGGTGGCGACTGTTCCTGGCTGTAAATCTCATGCAGTGCTGCTGCTCTGCACTGAAGGGAGCGCTGCACAGCAGCATGGCTGGGGTTGGATGTGAGAACCTGGGGAGAAGCTCTTTGGTTTTGCTGGCCATTCCGTGCTTCCCTGCTGATCATGGTACGCCAGCTCTGCAATCCCTGGTGTTCCCATGCGTGTAGGAGTGTGTTCCCATGGCTGTGGCATCATGTAAGTGCTAGAAGCTCTGCACCCACCTGGTTGCATGTGGCATTCTTCTTCCAGCAGCTGCAAATTGCATAACTCTGTGCAGTCCTGCTTTGCAGGGGGGGAGAACGAGCACGACCATCCCAGCGCAAGCCCTGGGGGCCGTTGCAGGCAGTGACTGGTTCCTACAAGCTCAGTGGGGCAGGGCTGCAGCCTTTGGGACGTGACTCATCCCTATGGCTCATCCTGGTCTGGTGCCTGCTGCCTCTCCCTAGTGTTGAGGTGAGGCTGCTGTGTGCGTCCACGCTGATCTCTGCGGGTACCTGAGGGCTTTTCGTCATGATGCAGGCAGAGATGGGCCTTTTCTACAGCTGATGGGGACAGGAGATGGAGGAGCCTTTGCAGTGCTCCCTCACCTGCTCACGAGTAAGGTTGGTGCCGTGCTCTGTGCTCCTCTGACCCTAGGAAATCCTGCGCTTGGGGCTGGCTGGGGTCTCAACAACCCCTGAGCTGCATGGGGAGGATGCAGCTGGGCAAAAAGGAAGGGGGGACCACAAAGCAGCCGTGCCCCTGGCAGCCCTGTGGTGTGCCTGCAGAGGGAGTGCCCGGGCAAAGGTTCCTTTTGCTTTCCTGGTTTCAGTGCTGTGGGTCTGTGCTCACCTGGAGGAGAGGTGTGAAGGGGAGTGTGGTGGGGAGGGGGATGGAGGAGGGATCCAGACTGGGCTGGGAGCACTGGGGCATGCTGGTGCCCCTCATTATCCCCAGGTTTGTGGAAGGGGTGGGGAGCTGGGGCTGATCTCATTTCCTGAGTGCTCCGGGATCTGCACCCTCACACCGAGCACCAGGACTTCATCCTAGCTTTGGCCCAAGGGGGGGCACAAATCGGGTGGTCTGCACTGGGTGAAGGAGTCGGTGTTCACTGCAGTTATCACAGCGCTGTTTGCAGGGAACCCCTGTGCCTGACTGGATCCCCCCATGGAGCCCCGGGTACAGGATGGAGCCAAGGTGCTGCAGGAAGGATGTTTGCCCAACAAGGTGAGCAGAGCTGCAGCCCCCACAGTGGGTTACTGGGGGATATGAATGCAGCCACTGGCACGGGGATGGCAGAAGGGCCATGTTTCAGGATAGGTGATTGCAGCACGGGGAGCCACTATCACTCCCATGGGGCTGGGTAGCAAAGGGACACCCACAGCTCACCCCTCTCCTCCTAACACAGGTGCCCCCAGCAGAATGGACGGTGCCAGAGGTGTGTGCGTGGCTGAGTGCACGACACGGGGACCTGGCACCTCTGGCAGCTGAGCATGCAGTCACTGGGCGAGCCCTGCTGCGCTTGACGGAGGGGACGCTGCAACGCATGGGGGTGGCACCGTGCAGCCGACGCTGGGAGCTGCTGCAGGAGCTGTTGGGCCTGCGTCTGCAGCAGGAGCTGGAGGAGCTGCTGTGCATCGCTGGGGGGGAGCAGCATCCGCAGGGCCATGGTGATGTTCCCACAGCTGGACCAAGATCACCTCCATCACCAGAGTGAAAGCTGCGGTCAGGGAGGTGACGCCACGTGATGGAATTAAGCACATGATGTGGCAGCAGTCTGGAGGGAGTTCTGAGGCCACAGTGTCCCCAAAATATCCCAAACACAGCTGGTGATGTAGGGATGTGTAAGGAGAAGGTGGCTGCTGGGTAAAACCAGTGGGTACTCCTGCATCCTGCAGGGCGGGGGAGCCTGGTGACAATAATGCAGTGGGGACTGTCCCCATCCACCAGATCTTGCTGCAAGCCCGGGGTGCAGCAACCCAAGTCATGGGACCTCCTTTAGTTGAGTATTGTACATCACCTGGGGTTGGCAGAATGAGTAGGGCATGGAGCACAGCTGTGGGCCTCAATAAACATGGCTGGGTCTGTGAAACTGCTGAATGGTCGTGCCTGAGTGATATGCCACCTCCTGGGCAGCACGTGTAGGGCTATCCCTTTTTCTGCCCTATTTCCCTATTTATTTTCCCATTTTTTTCCCCTGTTTGCCAAGGGAAATGAGACAGAACAGTCTCGACCCAAGGCTGACTTGGGTGGGATGGCCGTGCGAGATCTGGACAGGCTGAGAGTTGTGTTGTGAGGAGGCTGACGGTACTCAACATGGGCAAGTGTGGAGTCTACAGCAGGGGAGGAATAACTGCATGCATCAGTAGAGGTTAAAGGCTGAGCTGCTGGAGAGGAGCTCTGCAGGAAAGGACCTGGGGATGCTGGTTGAAGTGGTTGACCAGCAGTTGACTAGTAGTTGACCAAAGGTTAACCGTGAGCCAGCAGTGTGCCTGGTGGCCAAGAAGGCCAGCGGTACCCAGAGGTGCACTGCACAGAGCGTGGACAGAAGGGTGATGGAGGTGATCCTCCCTTCTTCTCCTCCATGGAGAGGCTCCACACCTGGATGAAATATTCTGTATGGGCCTCACAAGGGTAAAGCAGAAAGGGACAATCCCTCACCTTGCTGGCAGCCCATCTTCTGATGGGGCCCAGGATAACATTGGCCTTTAGGGCTGCAAGTGCACGCTGCTGGCTTCTGTTCAGTTTTAGATCAAGCAGGACCCCTAAGTCCTTCTCAGCAGGGCCGCTCTAAAGGAGTTCTTCACTCAGTCTGTATCCATATCTGGGATTCCCTTGACCCAAGTGCACTTTGCTTTGCAGAAACTCATCAGGTTCACAGAGGCCCAACTTTTGAGTTTATTAAGGTTCCTCTGGATGGCATCCCTTCCTTCTGCAGTATCTGCACTGCTCAGCTTGGTGTCATCAGCAAACCTGTTGAGGGTGCACTCCATCCCATCAAGTATCGAGTACTGGTTCCAAGACCAACCTCTCATTGCTCATCACCGGCCTCCACCTGGACGTGCATCCACTTCTGACCGGTTCCTTATGTGCTAAAAAGTCCACTGTATCTCTCCAATTTAGATATAAGGATATGGTGTAGGACCATGCCAAAGGCCTTCCAGAAGTCCAGGTAGAGACTCTGTGCCTCACAGTTGCAATAAATAAATAAATGAGGGCTTCGGGGTAGGAGGACTGCGCATGTCGATTTTGTGGCAGTGGGCGCAGTCTGACTACAAAAAAGGGGAATGCTGTCTGGGTGGAGTCCCGCAGTTCCTCGGTGATGAGGGCCACAAGGTTGCTCAGAAGGCTGGAACACCTCTCCTATGAAGATAGGTTGAGAGCTGGGCTTGTTTGGTTCAGAAAAGAGAATGCTCCAGGGAGACTTCTTTGTGGCCTTCCACTAGCTAAATGTGCCTATGGGGAAGTTGGGAAGGATTATTTGTCAGGGACTGTGACAGGGAATGAGATTTAGATTTAGAAATTA
>NW_024884142.1:0-58184 GCF_019232065.1 Centrocercus urophasianus | reverse complement strand
ACAGCAGGTCTAGCGGGGCAGCTCCTCATCAGCTCTCTCACCAGCTGTCAATTCCTTATCCATGTGACAGCACAACCACTAAATCCTATTCTCTGGGAGGCTGAGATTCCCAAAGCAATCCTGAAACCAACAGCAGTCAGCTCAGGGAGTTCTTGTAGCACAGGGAAAGCCCCAGGGCTGGAGCAAGACAAGCACAGCTGCTCAGAGGCACTGACCCCTTCTCTTTCCTATCAGTGATTTCTCAACTAGACTGGCTCTGCATAGGAATTGAAGTCATTGGAATACTTATAATGTTTGGGACAACATGGTGTGAACCCAGAAAAGGGCCATCAAGATGCTCTGGGGCCTGGAGCAGCAGTGCTGGGAGGAGAGCTGAGAGAGCCGGAGCTGCTCAGCCCAAAGCAGGGGAGTCTCGCCAAGATCAGACCACATAAATCCTCACAGGAGGTGCAGGGGATTGGATTCAGGTTCTGCTCTGTGGTGCCCAGGCAGTCACAGGGCACAGGGCACAGCCTGGAGCCCATGAGCAGAGCAGTGGAGCCCATCAGCAGCACTGCAGTGCTGGGTGGGTACTGGAGCCCTGGCACAGGGTGCAGAGAGCAGTGGGGGCTCCTCCTGGGGGATCTCCCACAGCCCAGGCGGCTCTGTTGGGGCAGGGGGGGACCAGGGGGACCCAGAGATATGTTGGTGCAGCCCCAAGCACCCTGGGGTTCTGTGAACCCTGCAGGCTCTTTGTCACCGAGACCACAAGCGTGCTGGGAGCTCCCAGGTTGCTGTTTCCTGCCAAGAGGTTACAAAGGCGTCATCTCTCAGAATCCTCCATCCTCAGGAAAGCTCTGGAAGCCAGCTGGGTCTTTACCAATCAAATCCTGACCTTAGGAGGTGTCTTGGGCATTCTTCTCTGACAGCAAAATGTGCCTGAGAAGCACTTTCAGTTTCACAAGGGCCTGAGCCTCTTACAGGAAAAGCTCTGATTTCTGAGAAGCAGAGTTGGCAGGCATGGATCTGGATGAAAAACAAAGAACCTTTAACCTTTAAGCCAGATTTAGGTTAGATGTTAGGTGGAAATTCTGTACTTAGAGGGCAGTGAGGCACTGGCACTGCTGCCCAGGGAGCTGGAGTGCCCTGTTGGAAATATCCAAATAATTTTTTAGGACGGTATCTCTGATAAAGCAGGCGGGCTTCCTGCAAGCAGGAGAGCACGCAGAAAACAGTGTTACATCTTTTATTCACTATTACTTGACGCTTATCTCTTCCTCCCCTGGTTCCTCAATGGCTGAGTACTTCAGGTTAACGATCTTCTCGACACCCAACTAAACATACGGATACTGGAGAAACATCAATTTTTGCTAGCTAAGCATATATCACTAATTAGTTAAATTCTCACACTCACACATTCAACACTTGGTCACTGTTTCTGGACATCTGCTCGTCCTTGCATAGAAATAAGCTTGGAAGGAGGATAGGGGGGAGTACCTTGATGCCTGCCTGATGCATCCCAGCCTACCCACAGAGCAAGGCAATCCAGCCTTGTGTAGAGGCCCCAGCTTCTTTTGATGTTTGTTAAGTCTGTTTTTCTTTTGCTGAGGGTCTCTTGTCCAAACAGAGTAGCCCTACAATGTGCTTTCTAGTCCAGAACATTATACCTATACTATCTGGAACATTTAAAAACTATTGAAGTTTTTCAAGCAAGAATTAATCACACAATTCAGCAACTATATTTCTAAAGTATTTTACTAACTTATGGTGTTTCTACTTTTTCATATCAGCTATTTCTAAGGAGAAGTTACAAAATACAAATACATTGTGCTCTACATCTTCAACACCTTTTCAATATCTAATGCAGAAGCAGCATTCCATTCCTACATGCCCCATGCCTGGAGCTGCCCAAGGCCATGGGTGAGGCCCTAAAGGAGGTGTCTCTACGTCACGGTTGGACTTTGAGGTCCGTTCTAACCCAAGTCCGTTCTTCGACGCGATGAAAAACATTTCAGATAGAGCCCTCCCCGCCGCCAGGGGGCGCGCTCGGGTAACGCTGCGCCGCGCGGTGGGAAGTGGCGCGGCGTAGTGACGTCACGGCCACGCCGGGTGGGCCGATGCGGCGGCGGGAGGCGGCCTACGGTGGCCGGTGGGGGCCGAGCGGGCGCGGCGTGGGGCGGCGTGGGGCGGCTGGGTCGGGTCGGTGCGGGCGCCATGGAGTACGTGACGGCCGAGCAGCTGGCCGGCTTCAGCAAGTATAAGGTAGAGCGGCTTAGAGTGTGTCCTGGGGATCCGTGGGAGCCTGGAGGGAGGGAGATGTCGGGAATTTGTGGGGAGTGGGGAGAGTGCAGGGGGTCTGGGGCTTGCGGTCCTGCTGCTGGAGGGGGGCACAATGTAGGGTCCTTTGGCTGGGGGTACGATGGGGTTATTTGGCTGGGGGGGGTGAGGGACACTATGGGGTCTTTTGGCTGAAGGGGGCAATGGGACACTATGGA
Source organism: Centrocercus urophasianus (assembly GCF_019232065.1). Lineage (NCBI taxonomy): Eukaryota > Metazoa > Chordata > Aves > Galliformes > Phasianidae > Centrocercus > Centrocercus urophasianus. The sequence continues at coordinate 55,710 of NW_024884142.1, read as the reverse complement.
ATTTTTTGGCTGGGGGGGTGGGGGACGCTATGGGGTCCTTTGGCTGGGAGGGGAGTGGGACACTGGGGTCCTTTGGTTGGGGGGGCTGTGGGACACTGTGGGGTCTTTGGCTGAGAGGAGTGAGATATACACTGTGGGGTCTTTTGGCTGGGGGAGGTTGATACTGTGAGGTCCTCTGGCTGTAGGTCTGTGCCATGGAGGAGTCTTGCTGCTGCTGCTGGGAGGGCTGCTGTGGGTCTTGGTACTCTGGGGAGGGTGGGAGGTAGTTTTCGTGGGGCTCTCCCCCACAAAGGGGGATGCCGTGGTCATATGAAGTGTCATTTGTGGTGCTCTTGTCCTTTTGGGGGCTGATGGGGTGTCATGTTCAGATTGGACATTAGGGTGTATCTGTTCTCTCAGAGAATGCTCAGCCATTGGCACAGCAGCTCAGGGAGGTGGTGGGACCACCATCCGTGGAGGTGTTCAATGAAGGTAGAGATGTGACACTGAGGGACGTGGTCAGTGGGCATGGTGGGATGGTTTGGGGTTGGGCTTGGTGAGCTTAGAGGTGTTTTCCAATCTTAATAGTTCTGTGATTCTCAAGTGGGGATGGTGATGATGGGTAGACAGTAAGACTTGACAATATTGGAGTTCTTTTCCAACCTTAATGATTCTATGTAAGCATGCCAGGAGTGTTAAAACAGTTTCAATGCATCTGTGGAGCAAAGCAGGTGATGAGCTTATCTGTAGAGCTGGGTAGTGCTGTCCATGCTGCTCTGCTCTCCTCCTGGAGCAGTTTGTGTATTCAAGCGTAGCTGGGGCTTACTCATGCCCTCCTTTTCCACCCTCACTTTCCACACTGTAAGCAATGTGAGCCTTGCTGGTGCAGAGGTTCCATTCCCAGCTGGATCAAGGGGCAGAAGCCAGCAGAGCGTGTGCTCCAGGGGCAGGACTACGGTCTTGCTGGCAGGAGTAGCCTTGCTCGAAAGATTGTGGTTTTATTGAGTCAATAAGGACTTTGATAAAAGCAGGCAGGTTCACAGTTAGTGCTCAGAGCGCATCGTGTCTGCTGTATGATGTCTCTGTCTGCTTGGCAGGGCTCTGCTTGTCTTGTTTGCTCTGGGAGTTTGTTTTTCTATGCTATTTTAGCCTTGATGAAGTGGCACAACCCTGTGATACTGAGTGGCGCGTTCCAGCCTTGCTGTGGGCATTGCACCTTGTCCTCCTGTGCCCTTTCCTTACCTGGTGACCCTGAGTGTGTTACTGCTGATGCAAAGCTGGTTTCCCTTTTGGCTACAGCCAGAAAACTTTAACAGTGTGAAATGCTCCTAAGGAGAGTGCGGAGAGGGGTATGTGTGAATGGATGTTAATACAAAATGTCAGGAGAGCATTTTAACTTCTGCTGCGTGGCTTTCTTTGAATCGTGTGTTAAACCTCAGCCATGTAACTTGAGTATGTACCCACAGCTGGAAAGTGGTGGGATCAGCCAAAAAGGCGATGCGCAGCCAGTGGCAAACCTGTGCTACAGGAGTCCCTCTGTTCCTGTTGCTGCTTTGGCCGGCATGTTATAGATTGGAGAAAAACCCAGAGGAGGCAACAAGGGAAAGAGCACAACCCTGCTCTCCCCGCAGTGGTGGTTAGTTTTCCTGAAGCAGAAGCGCTTTCTGCAGAGTTGCTTCCTCCAGCTCTTGCTCCTCCCGCGGCTGCCAGGAGTGCAGATGGCGAGCTGGGAGCCAGATGGCTTCAGCTTTGCAGTGTGCACGTTTCTGGCTGGGGAAGGTAGGTGTGTGCCTTCTGGCATAGGCTGGCTGAATGCTGGTAGGGCTGACGTGGAGGGAACCATCTTCTATCAGCCTCTCTGCCTTTATCTGCTCTTGATGGGACACCAAAGTGCCCTTGTTGGGGTTGAGCAGCAAAATGTTCAGCGTTGGCTTAACCTTACATTGTACTCCTGTCACTTCTTCAGCAGGAGGTTGTACTATTTGGGTACGTACATTTGGGTATAACTTAATCCATGGGACAGAAAGGTTTCTCTGCTGTACCAAATTTACCCCCTTGCCTGTTGGTGCTGAGGTTTTCCCCAGGAGATGCTGCTCACAGTGGTCAGAAAGCCAAACAGATCCTAAGTGAGTCTGCTCCAGTATTTCTTCTGGTGCAGAAGACTGATAGTTCTGGCAGGTTGGAGGGCTTGTTTTCAGAAATAAAGTTTGCTTTAAGGCTGCAGAGCAACGCATGCCTTGACCTTCCTGTTGAATGCTGAATGTCTTTGACTAAAACCAGGTGCTCTGTTGCTGCTCAGCACTGAATGCCCTCAGCCAGGCTTTGCTGCTCAGGGCTGCAAACCTTTCAGTTGGATGCCAGAAGTCACGATCTGCTTCTTAAGAACCAGCCTGCAAATCACTTTCTGGCAAGCTTCTATAAAATAGTCTGCAGAGGGGAAAGTGGGTCTGTGTGGAACATTCACAGAGATGTCTGCTCCTGTTTGGCATTCTCAAGGAAAAAGACCTTCCTTCCTCCTAGACTGCCCCCAAGTCCTGTTTTTTGCAGAGCAACCCAAACGTCTCGCCCTTGTGCAAGCTTTGTTGAGTGTGGTGCCTGGAGCTGGATGCAGAAGAGAGGGGAAGGACGCTTTGTGTGTTGCATGCTGCACTGGTGTTGCTTCTTCTTGTGCATCTCGATGAGCTGCATGCAGTCTTTGCAGCTCCTGGGACTCATTTCTGGGGGCTGCCAAAATGCCAGGAGCAGCTGCAGAAGGGGAAACTGAATGAGGGCAGAGCGCTACAGCTTGGTGATAGTGCCAGCTTCCACGGCTGCTCACAGTATTCTGGGGTTCCAGTCACATGTCCCAAGGTTCCTGCAGACTTTCCTGGCCCAGTGTTATCTTTGCTGGGGGTGATTCATGCCCCGAGGGTGGGGGGAGGACACAGGAAAGCAGGGTGTTGGAGCACTGCACCTGCATGGCACGAGAGCTGCGCCCTGAGAGGGGAGGTGATGACACGTGTCCTGCTTGGGTCCAAAGGTGGGATGGGATGCTCTGGGAGCAAACTGTGTGACAGAAAAGTGAACTGGGGGTTTGGGAAACGTTGCACCCTGGAATCCTTCCATGCCTGTGCTTTGTGCAAGGGGCAGTGATGACAGCAGCACTGCGGAGGAGGCTGGCAGCTGCCCCCTCGCCCGTGCTCTTGTGAAAGGCTTTTTGTCTCCTTACCTGCGTGGGCAGTGGAACAAAGCCCTCATAGTGTTGCCCTCGTGTTTGCTGGGCTGAGAATGGCAACAGCACTATGAGTTGTGCCATTGTCCTGATGTTGGGGCCACAGCAGGTCCAAGCATTGGTTGAGTGCCTTGTGTGTTGCGCATGGAGAGCTTGAACTGTGATGGGTGATGTCTCTTGCGTAGGAGAAGGAAGAAAGAAGGTTCTTCTCCAGCTGTGTGCTTCTAGAGGAGGAGATGTCTTGTATGGTGCAGAGCAAGCAAGCCCTCTGCATGTTCCCACATAGCAGATGTTTTATGTCAGGAAGTGCTGGGCTGTTACCCCAGTGAGAAAGGTGCTCTGTGAAGTGCCATTTAAAATATTATTTGTTAGAGCTGACACTGTGAGAATTGTATAGAGAATCGTATATCTCTTTATATGACAGAATTACCACAAGCTATTGTATGGTTTTCTTGCAAGAAAGCTTGATTCCTCATTTCCAGAGCCAAACAGAAGGATGCTCATGTGCAACCATCCCCCAGAGAGGCACGGGCACACAGGTACATGGGTGCTTTGAACGTGTTTGTCCTGTCCCAGGAAATCCTCTTCACTTCAGATTCAAGTGCTGTGGAGAGCGGGGCTGCAGATACTGCACTGCAGGAAGCAGATGGCTGGAAGCTGTCCTGGCAGCCTCACAGGCTCCTCTGGAAATACAAGCCCTGAAGAGATCCCTGCAGACACCCAAGTGTGTGCCAGTGGCTCTTCGGACCAGTGGAACAACACCACAGCTGGTAGTGAGAACTGCAAGAGAGGCTTTTGATGTTAGCAACCTGGATGGGAGGCTTGAGGCTGCAGCTTGTCTTCTCCTGCGGGGTCCTTAGCAGAAAGGGTGCCGTGCAGGAGAAAAGAACCCTTTGAGCCCTGTTTTTGAATCACTTACCTCCTCCAGTGTCTCCTTTAATTGTTCTGAGGCTCTGCATGTGCCTGCCTTTAATCAGCCACTTCCTGAAGTACTGTGTTGCACAGGATGCCCAAACCCCAGAGTACTGCCAGATTTCATAACTGCTGAGGTGAGCAGATAGAAGATAGAGGTGCTCTTCTTTTTTTTTCCATCTGTTAAATTCAGGATTTTGAACCTCTGCCAAATGCAATACACATATTGAGCACATTTTGGCTAGGGATTCCCTAGCTTCATGGAGGTCGCTGGGGTTGGACTTGGTCATCTTAGAGGTCTTTTCCAATCTGAATGATGCTGTGATTCTCTTCCATGAAGCAGTGGCACAGGTTGCTCAGGGAGGTGGTGGATATCCTTGCAGACAGCCCAGATCAGGCTGGACGGGGCTCTGAGCACCTGATTGAGCTGTAGATGTCTCTGTTCATAGCAGGGGTGTTGGACTAGATGACATTTAAAGGTCCCTTCCAACTCAAATGATTCTAGAATCTGTCTTTTGCTTTGCATTTTTGCTTTGAGTGCCTGATAGATCTTTGCACACATCTTCTCCACTGCTGTCCTGCTCGGTGTGTGCTGGGCTGCCTGGATGCACCTTGTGTGGGTGTAGAGCCCATCCCCAGATCAATGGCTGCAGTGACACGTAAGGATGGAGCAGCTCACCTTTGGGATACCACTTTGTGGCCCAAAGCTTTTGGCTCTCAGAGTGGTGTTAAATGGGTTTAAAAATAGCTTAGGTTGCGTACTGCAGAGGTGGTGGCTCTTTCAGCTCTTTCAAGAGCCCTGAAAATGAGGCGCTGAGGGACAGTGGGTCAGTGGGCATGGTGGGGATGGGCTGATGGTTGGACCTGGTGATCTCAGTGGTCTTTTCCAACCTTCATGATCCTGTGATTCTCTGGGAGGTAATCCGTGTGTGTTCTACCACAGCAGTCCTCTGTTGGGTGGGGAAGAGATGCTGGGCAATTAATGTAATTAATCTGGAGAGATTGTAGCTTCCCCCCTGAGGTCTGTTTGCTATATTGTTTCCCTGTTTGCTGTAGAGCACAAGAAACCAAAGGGAGGATCGGTCCACCTCAGGTCTTTTGAATGGGCACGGAAAGTCTGCTGTTGTTTTGTTGCCTGTTGAGTCTCAGCTGCATTGAACTCCATCATGAAAGTCAACTCTCTGCTAATTAACAGCGAGAACTTGGCTGCTGGGACTGCTTGGAAGTGAACCTTGTGGAAACTGACACCTCCCTTCCCATGGCTGGCTCACCAAATGGCTTCGTTATGAGGCCTTGTGTAACTGCCCCGACTCGCTGTGCTTCGAGCCCTGCACGAAGCAGCTGTCAGGGCTTGCAGAGTAGTGCATATTTTGCTGTGTTTTTGTTAATTATGAATTTCCTCTTTGCAGAAAGGAAGAAAGGAGACAGGGTGAGGTTGGGTGCTTTGGGGGAAAAAAAAAAGTGCTTTATTTGTCTCTTTCAAAGTGCCTCTGTTGAAACGTGAAGGTAGCCCTCCCCCTCCTTTCTGGTGGTGCCTCGCTTCATCTGCAGTCATTTCCTGATGTGCGTGGGTTTGTGTTTTCCTTTGATAGGTATGGTTAAAAATTGGACTGACTTCTTTTTAGGGCAATCACAATGAATTCTCTTTCCACACCAACTTCCCTGCTCCCCTGGTTCTCTTTGGCACCAGGAGCAGGCTGCCAGATCTGTCAGCTTGAAATCTCATTCCCCTTTACGTACATCAGCCCTCCTCTTTTAAGCAAGAGTAAGAAGGTCTGGTGGTAGTTGCAACATCACATAGAGAGAAACTTCTTATAACATTAATATTTCTGCTTTTTTTCCTACCCTGGTCCCTTCGTTCCCTGTTCCAGGAGCTTGTTGCTGGCTGATCCTCCTAGAGCTGCATCCCTGCCACCGACTTCTGAGCTCTCCCACCCCGTGCTCACCATCTGTGCAGCCTTCCTGTAACCTCAGATATTTAACACTCCCAAACACAGCGAGCTCCTGGATGTGGCTGAAATAGGCAGGATTAAGCACCCAGCGTGTGGCCAGCTCTGGGAGTCAGCAGCTCTGCCTGGATGGCTTTTACTGGTGCTGTGCAACCCTCTGTGTGTTTTCTACCTCTGCAGTACATCTGCTGTGCCATAAAGCTGTTGTCCCAATGAGCACCTTTCCTACCTCCTGATCTGCAAAGAACGAGCCTCTCCCCAGTGGCTTTGCTGCAGGAGCAGTCCTATGGGTGTGTTGCAGAAGGCAGGGATAATCTTCACAAGAACTGTGGTTCTGACCATGAGAGGCTGTGGGCAGGGCAGAAATCCTGCTTATCCCAATTTAATTTGCACGCCCTGTGGGGCTTGGAGAGTGCAAGCAAGGCTTCTCAGTGTAGTAGGAAAGGAGTTCTCGCAGGAAAGCAGTTCTGACTTTGCTATATATTTAACCTCTAATGAATGAGCACTGAAAAATGGCCGAAGGAGGGATATGGTGCCAGCATTGAGATTTGTAACGGTGGGTAAGGCTTGGGGATGCTGGCATCCCTCCGAGCCAAGCCCTCGGTTCACGCGACAGTCCTGTGCTCACCACTGCCAATGTGCTCCATTCTTAACTGACCTTAGAGAAGATCAGCAGGACTCAAGTTAATAAGTACCATTAAAGCACGATGTGGCTTGTAATGCATCAGCAGAGCGTGGGCATAGTGCAGATGTGGCTTGTTTGTGCTGGCACAGCTCTGCTTGATGACAGTTGCCGTGGATTGTCAAGTTCACAGCCTCCTGGCTTACCTTGGCCCCATGGGAAGAGGCTCTTAGCCTTGTGCTCCCTTTGCACTTAAGGAGATTTGTAGGAAATAGCCTTATGGATGTGCTGGGGCTCCTTCTGCTTTGTTCTTGCCTCGGGGCTCCCCCAGCCCACCCCAAAGCCCTCTGTGTGTTTTGTGCTGGGCGCCAGTGTGATGAAACGCTTTCTGCTGTTGGTAGCTGGGTTACTTAAAAGCTGCATTGTTTTATTGGTCGGGAGAGCTATTAGGAGAATCTGGGCTATAAATATGTGTCTCTTCCTTGGCGTGTAATTGGATCTTCCAGAAATCACAGAATATAATTGAACTACTTGGATTGGAAGGGACCAACCACTGCTGTGGGTAGGGACTCCTCCCATAGACCAGGCTGTCTGAGGTCCCATCCGTGGCCTTGGGCACTGCCAGGGATGGGGCACCCACAGCTCTGTGCAGCAGTGCCAGGGCCCCACTGCCCTCAGAGTAAAGAATTTCTTCCTAACATCTAACCTAAGCCTCACCTCTTTTGGTTTATAGCCATTACTCCTTGTCTTATCACTAGCAGACTGTGTCTTTTGTTATAAGCTCCTTTTAAGTGTTGAAAGACCTCCGTGACATTGCCCCAAAGCCTTCTGTTCTCCAGGCTGAACAACCCCAGCTCTCAGCCTTTCTTTATAGGAGAGAAATGTTCCATTTGCACAACTGATGCTGGTTTCAAGCTGGAAGAGCCACTCCTCTCTCTAACTTCCATAACGATGGGCACCAGCTCAGTGCGGTGCCGTGGCTGCTGGGACCATGGTGGTGTCCTGTGGGCCGTGCTGGGGTGCTGCCTGTATTTACAGCCTTTCATGTAGCTTCCTTTGTTTGGAAATGTTGTCCAGCAGAATTGGAGATGGGATGCGGTGGATGGGGGAAGCCCCAGCCTGGAAGGGGTTTTAGAGCAAATGATACCACTTGAGTTGGAAAAAGCCTCCTGGAGGTAAATCTCATTGCAGTACTGATGGGAAATGTCCCTGTGTGGCCAGGGAATGTGTAGGCAAGAGAGTGGAGGGCATGTGGATAAACTGACTGGATGCAAGGGGCTCAGCTGGCAGGGATGGAGCAGGGGGAAGCTGCAGTGTGCCAACTGTGAGATTGATGCTGCAGAGTTGGCTGGGCCGTATTCTTGAGAAGCTTAAAACCAAAACCCCATGGGAGTGAATCCTTCCTGCTATTGTAAGGAGAAGCAGTGACTGTGTGCATGGTGCTATTTTAGAGCAGTGTCCATTACAGCTGTCTGTCTGCTTTGAGAAGGAGCCTCTGGGGCATATGAAATTCCTTCCATTTGTCCTTTCCTCCCTGAAAATAAGACAGAAATCTGAGTCCTGACTGCTGGCCATGATAGAAAAATGACTTGGGGAAGGACAAATGGTGTGTGTTAGTCGTTAGATGGATGTGTAGGGGTTCAGAATGGAGAAGGAGATGCTGGTTTGCAGGAAGGATGAGGCAGCTGGAGGACAGCAGGTACATGTGTGGTAAGTGGAGCACTGCTGGGCTTAGAGCCTCATGGCCATCAGCCCCAACTTTCTGGAAAGGAAACCAGAGCATCAGTAAGCCTCTGTAAAACAGCTGAGCCTTACCCCCCCAAAATAGGGTCATTCTGAATCTTTGAGCTCTGCATGCAAGTCAGCAGTGTGGGGAAAAGCTGCTTATTGCTTCTTACCCCCAGTGTGTGGAGAGAGGAGAGGAGAGATGTGCTGGGATGTGGCCTGGAAACCTCCCCAGGGTGCTTTCCAAACAGGAGTAGACTCCAGAGTGCTTCTCCTGCCTTGCTCCTGGTGAGGCATCTGTTTTCTTGTTCCAAACTGTTATGGGGATAATGAGATTTAATCAGTCTCCAGCTCTCCTCCCCTAGTTGGTAGTTAGCCCAAATCCTATTATCTCATAAATTGTTTGAAATTCTGTCCTTTGAAACTGCACTAAGCTGGGATGGAAATTCCTCATGGCTTAGCCCTCATCTCCTGTGATGTCAAGCTCAGGCTTTAGCTGCTCTGCTACAGCTCCTGTGGGCTTGCTGGTACTGTAAGATCAAGGCGAGTGGGTTAATAGTGCTTGGTTAACTCCTAGTGACACAGAGTGATCTGTTAGGAGGGGAAGGGCTGGTGGAAGCAAAAATATCTGCTAAAGGTGGGATTGAGCCCGTTAGGAATGTGGGAAAGGAATGATACAAGCACTGAGATGGCTGGGAGAAATAAGTGGGCTTTCTTCCACCCATTGGTTGAAAGCCTGGCAGAGTTGTGCTTGAAGCTGCCCATGATAGATGCATTGGGAGATCCTTTGTGAATATTCACAAATCTTGCCAAAGAAAAAAAACCCGACCAGTTGAGCTCAGATTGCTGGAGCACTTCTGTCTCCAAACAACCACTTTCCAGCTTCTGACATGGACAGGCAGTCCCCTTTGTTTCCAAGGAATCACAGAATTGTTCTGGTTGGAAACGACGTCCAAGGTCACCAACCTCACCCCACCGTGCCCACTGACCACATCCCTCAGTACCACATCCCTACAATTCTGGAATGCCTGCAGGGATGATGACCCCACCACCTCCCTGGACAGTCTTGTTCCAGTGCCCTGATCACTCAGAGAAGACATTTTTCTTAATATCCAACCTGATTTGCAACCAAAGAGAAGAGCTGTGAGAAGCAGCAGCATGGAGGGATACTGATTGGTTCAGGGCTGGGAACTGAGCACTGCAGTGCTTCCTTTGAACAGCCAAATTCCCCTTGTCTCAGAGAGAGCATAGGTTGTGTCCCAGGTTGGGTGGAGGCTTTGATCGTTCTCCCCCATTGCTCTTGAGCTTTCCCCTGCTATGGGGTGACAGCAAGCACCAATGCCCAACGCTTTGTGGGTGCCGTTCCAAGGTTCATCACCTGAAACACGTGAGCTGAGCAATGTTGTAGTAAATTGAACTGTTTTTCTTGGGGCGCTTATCAAAGTGATTACTGGGGAAGAGGACTTTAGACAGAGTGATGTTGGCTGGGAAGAGGCTGTGAGCTGGAGAGCAGATAACAGCTTGTGGTGCTTTGAGAGCCAAATGATGTCGAAATTTAACTTTTGAGCTGGAACCCGTTCCATTGTTTGAGTCTTTTGTTTCTGTGCCCCATGTTTCCATCCAGCCCAGGTCACTGTGCTGGGGGCTGCCAAATGACCCTTTGCTGCTTGAACTGTAACGGGGTGTGTAGGATTTGGAGGTGATTGTGGATATGCAGTGGTGTACGTGGCAAGGTGCTGATGGGTTGACTTGGTGATCTCAGAGGTCTTTTCCAACCTATGATTCTATGATTTAGGACCTGCAGAACAAGAGAGGGGGTTGGAGCTCTTGCTCATAAATATCTTCTGCCTTTCTGGAAGGAGAAGATCTCTTCCAAGTGACTGGAGATGAGTATGACAGCGAGAGCTGTCATCTCAATGGCTTTAATCTGGACTGAAATGTACCAGCTCTTACGCAGGACTTTTGTGATTGCTCACTGTGCTCTGTTCATAACTCTGTTCCTGGCGCAAGCGTTCCTGCAATGCAAAGACTTGGGTAGCAAGTGAAGCCTTGACATTCAGGCTCTTTGACTTGCTTCAAGAAGTCTTGGAGCCCTAACTATAATTTTTGACTTTTATTTCTTCTCTCATTCACAGTACAGTGCCGTGGACAGCAACCCTCTGTCTGTGTATGTCATGCATCCCTTCTGGAACACGATAGTGAAGGTGAGACCTCCTCCTGCCCTGACTGGGACAGCAGAACACCACTTGCTGCCAAGACTTCTGTAGCTGAAAGGCCCCGCTTGTGTGAAAAGACCTGCTTCGTTTGGGGTGTGACTAATTAAGTGGGCATGACCTTCCCAGCTGGCAGCCTGCCCTGAGCTCACTGCACTGCAGCCTGAAGCTTCGTGCTGCCCATGATGTTGGATGCAACCAAGCAGTGTTGTCTAACGCCCAGATGATTGTAATGAGGTCTCTGTTGCAGCCTTGTTGCACATTTTAATGAGCTCATTTGTTCTTTTGCTGCTTTCCCGTAGATCTTCCCTACTTGGCTGGCCCCAAATCTCATAACATTTTCTGGCTTCCTGCTGCTTGTCTTCAACTTCTTCCTCATGGCATACTTCGACCCTGACTTTTACGCTTCTGGTAAGGCTGCCTTTTTCTGTTTGGATGTAAAGCATCAGAAAGGTGTGTGCTGTCACCTCCTCTGCTGTGACTTCCTGTGCTCGTTGCAAAGCACTTTCAGCCTGGGTTCCCAGGCAGTGTCAGGAAGGGATGGTGTTCAGGGGCTCAAGTTTCTGGGCTTTGCGGTGAGGACTTGTCCAAGTGACACCTTCCTGCTGGGTGCATTTGCTCCTGGCTGGCTGTGTGCAAGTGAAAGAGGAAGGAATGGCCAAATCTGAGGAGGATTCAGCTCTGCTTTCACGATGGACTAAAGCTAGTGCCCTCATTTTGAAATCAAAAGTGTGGGAAACTCTGCTTTCCTGAAGTTAGGGAGTAGAGCCTTTTAATTTGCATCCCAGCTAATTGCCCTCTTGCAAAAAACATGCTGGCCCCACATTCAAACTGACAAAGACCATGTCACTGTTCTGTATCATGCAAGGATGTGCACAGCTTTGAATGTGTAACAGAGCCACTGTTAATCTGTTAATGAATCTGAAAGTTGTTGTCTCCTTGCTCATGAAAATGTCTCAGAGAATTCAGCATGTGATAACTCTCAGTCACTTATGGTAGTTTTCTTTCTGTATTTTAGCTTCCTTGACAGATTTGATCTTAGGTTGCTCAGAACAGTTCATGGTATCAATCCACAGCAACATTTTGTGGCACTGCTGTTGCCCGTAGGAGACCTCTATTCATCCTCATGTGAGGCTGTGCCAAGAAGCAGCTTCCTGCTTTTTCAGGTGTACCTTTGGGCTCCCAGAGTTGCAAACAGCTCAGCTGGCTGTCTGCTGAGTGCTGGAGAAGCAGACTGAGTGGGATTTCCCCATGTGTGGCTGCAGAGGCAGGGTGTAACCACGTGGAGTCATGGAATCACATCTCTAAGAGATTCTGCTTGGTGCTCTGAGCGAGCAGTGGAGGAGTGCTTGATCTGCACACACTTCCATGGGATAGTTTTGGGCCACGTTTGCTAGCTGCCATCACAAGATTTTAGATCCTGTGACACAGAGGGACAAGTATGTCTTGGAAAGTGAAGTCGTAGGTTTCCTGTTGTGGAACAGCTCTGCTATCTCATCCTGCAGAGCTGCCATCTCAGTTTCACTCAGTTGTGTGGATACTTTGTCCTGGTGACCTGGTGATCTACGTTTTATGCATCTTGTGCCAAAATAAACCCACTGAGCATACACACTGAGCTCTCTACCCCTGGGTCTTTCTGATCCCTGCAGCTCCTGACCACCAGCACGTTCCAAATGGAGTATGGGTCGTTGTGGGTCTCCTCAACTTCATTGCCTACACGTTAGGTAAGACTTCATCTGGCTGTCTGGGGGGTTTGTGTTGGTTGTGTTCTTGTTGCAGCTGCATGTTGGCTTATCTCTGAGCCCACTGAGGTATCTTTGATTCTGAACTTCAGCCGTGCCCTGCTCTAGGGCAATTTCCAGGGAGTGTTTTGCCAAGTGGATGGAAGGAAGGGGGCCCAGAGCAGCTGATGCCAAAGGAGGATGCTGGAACTGGCTTGGAGGTGATCTGGGAATTCTGTCACTGGTCTGCTTCAAATAAAGTCGTCAGACTTTCCCTCTATTTCATTTTTCAGTCCTGAGGAGAGCTGGGGAGTGGTACCTCCAAAAGCATTGCATAGAGGATGGAGGTCGTGGGAGTTTCTGTTTGCTGGCTGCACACACTTTGTCAGCTGCAACCTGGCCCATTGCTCTGTTTAGAGGTATCCACAAAACTCACTATTTTTGGAGTGTGTCCAGTAAAACTCCTGTTTTTCCTTGCTGTCTTTCCAGATGGTGTTGATGGCAAACAAGCTCGCAGGACCAACTCCAGCACACCCTTAGGAGAGCTTTTTGACCATGGCCTGGACAGCTGGGCTTGTGTGTACTTCGTTGTGACAGTCTACTCCACCTTTGGCCGGGGCTCCACGGGTGTCAGTGTCTTCGTTCTCTACCTCCTGTTATGGGTGGTGTTGTTTTCATTCATCCTCTCCCACTGGGAGAAGTATAACACAGGGATTCTCTTCCTGCCCTGGGGATATGACATCAGCCAGGTGGTAAGTCTGCACCCCAGCCTCTGCTTGCCTTCAGCAGAAGCTCAGCAGGCTGCTGATGTGCCTGGAAGCGTGAAAGGCCCTAAGCTTTGTAATGCAGTGATCTTGTGGGGGTTGCCTTTAGCAGGAGGCACTCAGCAGCACTAGGAGTCCTGTGCATGCAGAAGGGAGCAGGCTGTTTGTATCACTTGGAGCTGCGATTGCATTCATTAATCACTGTCATGTGGCACTAGGAATAAAACTTCTCCAAAATCTTAAATTCAAGGAACTTTGTTTTCTGGACTGGATGACCTTTATGGATCCCTTCCAACACAGGATAGTCCAGGACTTTCTGCAAGAAACGAGGCTTGAAGAATGGATATTGCCTTGTGTTTCCTCTGCCTGGTTCCTAGGTGCTCTCCATGTCCTAACTGCCTAAGTTGTTGCTCTACTTAGTCTCTATTATAGCTACTTTCAAGCCTAGAAGTTTAGGGTGCCTTTTGCAATTAGGATGTTTGTCAGAATGGGTAAAGTTCAGCTCTGCTGCTTCCAGGTGCCTGTCCTAGCCAGGGTGCAGCACCAGGCAGCACACCATTCGTATTCTGTCTTGCTAGATCCTGGGTGGGGAATGCAACAGGCTGGAAGAAGTGTAACCAAAGCAGCTGTGTTAATTGCAATAATCATCTCTAGGTACAATGTAGCTATGACCATATTCTAACCCACTCCTCCAAAAATATTGCTCATGCTTTTGGACCTCTGCCTAGCACAGGAAGGCAAGGGTAGAGGATTTCACACAACTTCAGAACTACCACTGCAATTGAAGGATCCCTTCATAGCCCATTCCCAGTCATGGCCTCAGCAGATGGATAACAGGAATCCAGAGCTGATCAGTGTGTGATACACAACACATCTCCGTGTTACACTTCGAGCTGTGTAAGGGCATTTTTGCTCCAGCTGCAAGGAGCAGATCCTGGTTGTGTTATTCCCTGCAGCAGCAGCAACACAAGGGATGCTTCTAAAAAACTGTTATTTTAAACTTCTGATCAGTGGGGATAATGGCACGTGATGTAGCTCAAATGCACGTGCTGAGCTGCCATTCCCCTGAGCTACATGCTGCTCACGCCTGCTTGTCCTCTGCTTTCTTTCAGACCATTTCAATTGTCTACATAGTGACAGCCATTGTGGGAGTAGAGGCCTGGTATGCACCTTTCCTGTTTAATTTCTTATATAGAGACCTATTCACTACAATGATTATTGGTAAGAAACTCCATGTTGAAGCCTGTCTTTTAAAAAAAAAAAAAAAAATCAACTTTTTTTTTCCCCAAACCCAATGTCTTAATTATTTTATAATGATGTTGTGTTTGCTGTAATGAGAAAAGCTGGGGCTGCTGCAGCGAGGGAGGACGTAGCTATGGAGTGGGGAAAGCAGCTCTCTTTGGGGGTCCTGTCCTTTGTGCACCCATCCAAAAGTTCAATCCAAGGGTGCATAACCTTCCTGCAGAAGGGCTGGCTGCTCTTCCTAGTGGAATCAGAACAAAGCAGGGAATAATGCAGCTCTCTGGGGAGAGCTATCTTTGCTTAATGTTATTTGGCTTATTCAGAAACTTTTCTCACTCTAAGCCCTTTTCTATAGGGGCTAATTATTACTATTTAATTACAAGTCGACGTTTCTTGGGTTGTTGCATTAAGAAAAGTGCAAGCATCAGATTGAAGCAAGTGGATATTCTGAGCTTTTCTTTGGTAGCCACGTACTTTCATATGTGAACAATAAATGCACTTTTCCTTTGTGAAAAATAGGGCAGGATGTGTATGTGGACTGGATTTGTGCATCTGAATAGGAGTGAGGTGATTAAAAGCAGGAAGATGTACAGCTCTGTTAAAATACCTTCTGCTGTGTAAACATGGAAGAGCTGTGATGCACTTTCATGGCTTTGACCGTAGGGTCCCATTAAAGACAATATCATAATTATGCTTTGAGCAGTTGTGAAGTTTAACACTGAGCTTCTTAATGCAGCTTTTAAACACTGAAAACTCATTGCGTTGAACTCAGATTCCATTTACTTAGCTTGTAATTACAACTCCTGAACCAGAATCTCAAGCACCTGCTTGGAAACGTGCTGAGCTGCTCTTCGTGCACCTCTGAGCTGTTCTGCTTGCAGGCAGCTGAAACCAGAGCACAGTCACTGTGGGGTGCACACAGTGGCCTCTTCTGCATGGGCAGTAATGTGGCTCTTTCTCTTTCAGCTTGTGCTCTCACCGTGACGCTGCCCATGAGCCTGTATAACTTCTACAAGTAAGTTCTTCCCTCCTGGCATTAGCACCTTTGCAAGAGCTCCCCGAGCCTTTTACAGTTTCTTTAGTTGTCAGATGAATGTTTTCAGGATGACAGAGTGGCTTTTGTACATCAGAGGGTTCCACTTTGCAGGGTGCAAACTGCTCAGCAGCTTGCTGAAGAGCTCGCAAATTCTGCAGGCTCGTCCTGTTGTTCCCTGCCCACATAATTCAGGAGCTTCTTGGATTTGGGGTTACCAGTGAAGGTTTGCATCTTCCTCACCTGACTGTGGTTACTGACTGTTTGCTTTTCAGGGCCTATAAAAAGAACACCTTGAAGCACCACTCCGTTTATGAGATCATGCTGCCACTGGTGTCCCCAGTGTTGCTTTTTGCTCTCTGCACCAGTTGGATCTTTGTTTCGCCTATGGACATCCTGGAGGTCCATCCCAGGCTCTTCTATTTCATGGTTGGAACCGCCTTTGCTAACATTTCTGTGAGTGGTTTTGCTTTGTGCTTCAGTTTAGCCCCTGGGAAGAGTGAAACCTCTCTTGACGAAGTAGAACACAGTTTCAGTGAGAGGAAGGAAGGGAGATGTGAAGTTTTAACTTGTGACAGTTGTGCTGTTTTGCTCTGACTGAAAGAACGAGCAGCAAAACAGACAGGGCCTGGGGTCTGCAAATATCACAGGCCTTGGTGCTACAGCTCTCAGCTCTTGAGAAACTACAGAAATAATGTTGTGTGTTTGTGCACGCTCTTTTTGGGGGACAAAATTAAAATGGGAGGGGCTGAAGCTTTTGTGCAAGTCTGATTTAGCTGCATATTGCATCCGTGCCTGCTTGAGAGTTGAGCACTGCTAGCTGTGCTCATTATCTCAGATCTGTGTGTCTGTACTGCCCCATGTCCATACTCTGGTCCAGCAGCTCGTGCTGCTTACAGTGTGGATAACATGGTAAGGAATTCTGGTGTGCAGGCAGATCCTGAAAAAGAAGCTGAGTGAAAGGTACACATGTGACTTTCCCCTGCGCTGTGTACAGCTGTGGGTTTGCAGGATTGCTGCTGGTGTGGGCTCTGACTGCTTTCTCTCCCTGCAGTGCCAGCTGATCGTCTGTCAGATGAGCAGCACTCGCTGCCAGCCTCTGAACTGGATGCTGCTGCCCATAGCCCTGGTGCTCTTCGTGGTGGTGTCTGGTTTTGCACCCAGCAGCGAAGCACTTCTCCTCTACCTGTTAACTGCATTCCTCACCCTGGCGCACATCCACTATGGAGTGGTCGTGGTAGGTGAACCTGGCACATGGGCTGAATGCTCAGGAGCTGCTCCCTGGGGCAGAAAATGCTCTGCTTTAAAGGGCTGGTGTCAGTTTTATAGCTCTCCATGAAGACCTCGAGCTGAGCTGTATTTAAAGCAAGCTTCAAGCAATGTGGGTGGGGGCTCCTTTGCCATGCAGGAGTCTGAAACAAATCCTTGCATCTCTGCTGCTGTTTAGCACGCTGTAGCTGTGATTTTAACCTAGAAACCAGCTCATAGGTCTGCCCATCTGGGTGACCCACACCCCGAGGCAGTGGGAAGGGCTCTCGTGGATACCCACAGCAGTTGGATGTGATGTCTGAGTGGTGGACAGGAGTGTTCAGTTTGGGAGTTTTAGTATAAAAAGTTGATCTGCTGTGGGTGTCACTGTGGTTGAGCTCAATCTGGAGCCACAGGGACACAGAGCTGACGTGGAGCATGGTGATGCTGTGGCTGTGTAGAGATCCAGGGACCGATTTGTTCCCCTGGGTGTGAGCAAACTCTGCCTGAATTTTGATTGAGAAAACAAATTCAGAGGAGGCCAAATCCCATTAGAAATGCCCCAGGAAGCTGCTGAGGAAGTAGGGCAAGGGCCCCCCTGGTGCTGCCATGTCACGCACCTTCCTTAGGTGGCCCTGTGTCCTCAGTGCTGCATCACTGACACAGAGCCTCCATGAGTCAAGGTTGAACTGTAATTACAGCAAGGAAGTAATACCCACGTTGTCTTGTCTTTCCAATTAGTGTAATGAGACTTATGTGCGAGAAGGATTTGAATAGCTAAGAAGCTTTAAATAAATTTGGTCTTGGAGTCACTGTTGGAGACGGGGCTGAGGACAGTGTAATCCCATCTGCTCAGATTGCCCATCCCTGCAGTGAGTTTTCCAGCTCTCTACTCCCCTGAGTTTGTGTTGCCCCCACTTCCAGTTTTCCAGGTGCCCATCTGTGTAGTATCCTCTCTCAGGATGGAATAACCTTGATAGTGATGCATAGCACACAATCCCAAATTATTATGAATCTGGGAGCACCATTTTGGAATAGATGCTCTGCCCTGGCTTGCTGCTGGTCTCAGCACTGTTTTCTGTTGGCTTTGCAATGACTGAACACCGGTGCCACATTGTAGATTTTATCCACTGTCTGCTGCACTGCTTTTTGTGGTTCTACAGGTGTTGCTCTTTCACCCTGATATGGAAAGGCTGAATACATTCCCTCACCCCACAAAGCAGATTCCTGCTTTTCCATTGCATCTCTCAGCCCTTTGTGGTGCTCTCATTTCTTAGAAGACACAGTGAAAGCTCAGGCTGCTGTAAAAAGGACCTGGTGATCCAAAACTTGTTTTGGCTACCCTCCACTCTGCAACCCTCCTGTGTCAATACCCAGCACTTGACCCCCAGCTCTAACTGTGAAGGCATTCAGGGACTGCTGTGCCTGGGAAGGGGAGGATGGAGATAAGCCTGCTTCAGGGCAAGATAGGCTATTGAATCACAGACTCATTGGAAAAGACCTCTAAGATCATCAAGCTCAAACCAACCCATCATGCCCAATGGCTATCCACTTCCCTCAGTGCCACAGTCCCAGGATGGTGACCCCTCCAGCTCCCTGGGCAGCTGTGCCACAGCATCACCGCTCTTTCAGAGAAGAAACTCCTTCCTAATTGTATCTGTTCTTCAGCACTCATCCAGCTGCTGCAAATCTCTGCTGCCTAAAACCTTCCAGGGAAGGGCATGGGGAAATCTGGAGAACAGGGGCAATGCAGTGTGGGCAATGATGGGGAAAGCAAGCACAGTGGGATAGCAGGGCTCTGCCGGTTTCCTCCTCGTGCCATCAGCTTTGCTAACTCTGTCCTTGTTCCCAGGTGAGCCAGCTGAGCAGGCATTTCAATATACGACCCTTCTCACTAAAGAAACCCACGCCGGATTGACTAGAAACGGAGGAAGAGAAAATCAGCTTGCGGTCTGCAGAAGTACTGTAAATATCTGCTGCAAATACCTGTAAATAGTTCAACCATCACCACAGATGTAAACCTATCCTCTGGACAGACATCAGGGCAACGTACACGCGGTATCCAGTGCAGCCAGGGCGGGACTGGTACGGGGCAGCCTCTGCTGCTGTTCAACCAACACAAGCCTACAGTTTTGGGTGAAGCTGGACAAGCTTCAGATCGCCTTCAGGTCACTACTACTGTATTTCAGACCAGCTGAATGTTCCCAGTGTAACCTCAATCCCCAGCACTTGTTCAGGTAAAGCCGGTTGGGGATGCAAATGGCTTTACCTGAGCAAAGCACCTTGACCTATCACCAAACCCAGCATAACAGCTGATTTCTGCAAGGTCAGGGGGACGTCCTTGTGGTCGAGTTCCTGTCTTTCCCTAACCCTCTTAGCCTTCGTCCTGAGCTGGTACTTAAGGAGCAGCTGGTGACAGTTTTCTCACATTCTGTCCTGCCTTCTTGCACTCATTTGTTTGGACAAATGCTGGCACCTTTTTGTTTCTTTTTTTAAAGCAGATGTTAAAGCCACACAAAACTGACAGTAACGTTTTACTTAGGGGGCTTAGGAATCAGGGCTCAAAGGAACATAAACATGGGAAGGCAGCTTTCCTCTCCTTTGCCCAAGTGGTGGGTATTGGGACCACGTTGCATCTGTCTTTGTGTGCTCCCTGCCTGCGAGCTGGGCTTTCTGATGGCAGCAAAATGTGGCTTACACCAACCTGTGTAACACAAAGCCAAACCCTTCCTTTCAGTGGGATGAACTTGCTGCTCTGGGTTGGCTCTTCTGGTTCCCTGAGCCTCTCCTTCCATAGCAGTGCAGCCAGGCTGCACATCACCCTTCCACCAGATCACCAATAGCAGCAAATCCACAGCTTGGAGAAGCACCTTAATGTGTGTCACGTTGGTTCTGTGTGCACTTCCAGAAAGCTCACAGGTTGTGTGTGTGTGTGTCTGCGTGTGTGGTGACTTTCCAAACATCACTTTGTTTTCAAGCTCGTTGTCCACAGCAGCTGCATGCCTCATCCAGGGATATCTTTGTTTACTGTCCATTTGTAAAAGACATGTTTGCATTCATTTCTTTTTTTAAAGGAGCATTTTTGTAATTGAGTTACTTGAGTGGGGTGGTGAAGACTGAACGCTGATTTTCTTTTCGATTTATTTAATGAAGATCTGTGCTTGAATGAAGAGTGTAGCTTAAACCCAGGCTCTGGAAAGGCTGCATCCGGAAGCAAACAAGCACAGCAGATTGTGCATCTGTAATCTACCATGGGAACAAAGTCTCTTACACACTGATCATTGTACGGCGTGCTTCGTGGACGCCTGGTCACAGCATTTTCCTTCTGCAGGTGAAGTCCCTTCTTCCTGCTTTAGGGAACCTTCAAACTGTAACTACTATTTAATGCTTTTTATTTTTTGGTGTTTTTTTTTCTTTCGTTTCTGTTTTTGTTTGTTGTGAATTTGAATCACTGTCATGCAGACTTGAAACCCCGAGGCAGCACCCGGTGGTCGGTCTGTCTGTGTGTCTGTCTGGCTCCGTGTCTGTGAAGGTGGCTCGCCTGGGAGAGGGGGCAAATGGTTTTCAGAGTTATTGAATAAAGTAGCATACACGGTATATTTTACTGACACTGTACAGGGAAAAACAAACAAACAAACAAACAAACCCAAAGCAGCCAAAATGCACAGAAAGAATTGGGCTGTGCTTGAATTTTTGAGGAGAATGCAACAGAATACAATCGTGGAGGGAGATAAATGGAAGTCATGCTTGCACAAGGTTCAGGGGGATCGGTGGGATGGGCCATGTTCAGGTAGCAGCATCGTGCTGGCAGCACGGGGCACAAGTGGCAGTTGGATGGTTGATTTCCTAGAGCTTGTGTTATCCTGGCTCTTCACTCGTGCTGTGAGATGTCCCACCTCACCTTGGGATGGCACTTTGTCTCCTTAGCACCTATCTGCAGCATCTGTTGGCTGAGAGCTGGTGCAGCCCATAAGAACATCCTGTGATCCTTGTGGGTCCTGTCCAAATTGGGATATTCTGTGACTGTTGAATGCCCTGTGGAATGGCATGAGGAGCATACCCTAAATTGAAGTTACAAACACGTGGGAAGCAGGGCTTCCTCTCTTAAAATCCTGCAATGACGTGTTGTGCTGGAGGAGAAAGATGCCTCTGAAAAACTGGAACCACTTCCTATCTGCACAGGCTGTATCTTTTGGAGAGTCCTGGATTTTCGGTGCCTTAATGTGATGCACCTTGAAGCTAGAAAAATATCTGCTTAAATCAGTGCTGGAAAGCAGGCTGGCTCATCTGTGCTGCTGCCAGGCTTGTGGCAGAGCCAGGTGAGAGCAGCCCTGGTCTCAGTGTACGTCCAACACCGTTTCCAACTCGTGCTGCTGTGAAGCTGGGTGGGTTTCTGTCTGAGCTGTTGGGAATGATGTGATTGCTGAACCCAGCTTCTTGGGGAGCGGAAGCACACGAATGGGAAGACCAAACCATCTTGCCATGGTGGGGTGTGGCATGCAGAGAAACAAATTATTTATTAATAATAATGGTTTTAAGTCTTAAAAATAAATTTATTCCTTGCTAACTGCATCTGAGGGTGCTTGTGTTCTGGTGGTGGTGTCTCTTTGGGTGCTTGGGGGCTGGTCTGTGTCATTGCTTCTTCCAGAGATGCTTTTTCCATTGCTGGTGGACATGCTGAGTTGATAAAAGGAATGCCTTATGCATCTTTAAATCTCTTCTGTCTCCATCCAGCCTGATAGCAGGAAGAAACCTGCTCAGGGTTCCTTGCCAGGGCTGGTCCAGGTGAGCAGCTGCCTTGTGCTCAAGTGGGAGCTGTGAATGAAGCTTTTATTGGTCGTGCTTTGTGGCAAAACTATGTGTGGGGCTTCTGTCGTGCGGTGTGTGGTTCCTTTTTATTAAGTTGTTCACTCTTTCTGCCATCCCATTTGATGGAGGGTGATACAGAGTGTGAAATACTCCATTGCATTCCCTCTTGTTTTTGCCAGTCTTGTACTTTCTTACATGAGAAATGTGAGTGAGCGTCACTTCGGATGGTGTCGGGGTAGGTTTGAGAACCAAGACAACAACCCCCACACTGTATTTCACCACAGCTTTCCAACACTTTGTCACCATAAGCAATCCAGAGGCTGCTTCCATTCCTGTGAGGATGTACTGATGTCCCACAGAGGGCTTAAATGATCCCGTATAATCTATTTGCCATGTAGACCATGAAGTTTTTCCCTCATTAATGAGTGACCATTCTCCCAACCAGCATCACCCAGGATCTAAGGTGGTTTTCCTGATTTTAGATAACTCACCAATACTTTCTGGTTGCATTTTGGGGCAGACTGATTATCTTTAACGTGAGCTTTTACCCATCCCATCTTGAAAGATGTTTCCTAGCTGCAGCTGGTTATAATTACCAATCTTTCTTTCTCCAAACTGAGGCTCTATTTACTTCCCAACTCAAGGCTTCCCACTGACAGAGCCACAGCGTGGCACCGGCCCGTTCAGCATAAAAGGCTACAGATAGGAACAACTACTCTTATGTCTGCTACTTGTGGACTGCCACCCCCTTCTTCCATTACTTGTTTGCTGATGGTAATACCTAATGCAAGCTCTAATATTGCCATTTACCATTTGCCCTTTGGCTGAGGCACCCGTGAAACAAATGTTTTCTGTTGGTGTATCCTCAGTAAGGGGTGGTAGGCTCAGGTTTAAAAGGTTGTAACACTAAAGGTTCTGTGCTTATGGCCATCTGTAATTTGGAAACCTGAGTGTATCCCTCAGCATGTTTTCTTGCAATTCCTGTAAGGTAGGCAGACCGTTTCCTGACATTTTTTGCAGTGCCTTCTAGGGGAGCCATCTCCAGTTAGAGATTTAACCACCTCCTACTATTTGCTTTTCTACAAGAGTGAGTGTAATGGGCAGGGAATGACAGAAACCCCAGGTCCGTGCTTTTTTCAATATCCTGTAGTTCCCATTAACTGTTTACATTTCCTTGATTTGGACATCTATCAGCATTCCTGGTCAACTGGAGAGATCCCAGAGGGCTGGAGGTTTGCCAGCGTGTCTCCCATTTTACAAGAAGGGTTGCAAAGAGGATCCAGGGAATTACAGGCCTGTCAGCATCCTTGTGTACCCTCAGTAAGTTTGCAGATGATACGGATTTGAGGGGAGGTGTCCATCTGCCTGGGGGTAGCAAGGCCCTGCGGAGGGCTGGATAGCTGGGCTGAGGCCAATGTGATGAGGTTCAACAAGACCTTGTGCCAGGCTTTGCTTTGGCCACAATAGCCCCACGCACGGCTGTAGGCTTGAGGCAGAGTGGCTGTAAGACTGTGTAGGGGAAACAGACCTGGGGGTATTGATTGATGCTCAGCTGAACGTGAGCCAGCAGTGCGCCCAGGTGGCCGAGAAGGCCAGTGACATCCTGGCTTGGATCACAAATAGTGTAACCAGCAGGAGCAGGGAAGTGATCATCCCTCTGTCCTCAGCATTGGTGAGGCTGTGCCTCAGAGAGCAAGAAAGCATCTTCATCGCTTTCCAGACTTCTCAGGGCAGCAGTCAGGGCTCCTCTGAGGAGAACAGCATTTGCCTGGGACTTTGTCCCCTGCTCTCACCCAGCAGCTTTTGGTGAAGCGTTGCCCTTGCAATTAAGGCCTTCCCTGTGGCAGTTGGGTCTGGATCTGGCCTTGCTCCATGCAACCTGGCCTGCTCTGCTCTGCTTTGCAATGCAGCGTGCGTGCCTGGATCAGCCCTAAGTTCTGCATGTGTGGTTAAACCTCTAGTGAGCCTGTAACAGTTGGGATATCTGGGGCAGAGTGGGAATGTGGCCACAGGGCTGCTGCTGCAGTATCTGAGGATGCTCCAGATGCAGAGAGCAGGCAGAGATGCTGCATTTCACCCAGCAGTCTTTTCCTGCTCTCTTGAAGCACAGATGACACCTTGCTTCAACCACAGCTCATCCCTTGTGGTGCTCACCCCTAATCTGCTTGGTGTTCTGAGAGAAGGAGGAAACTGTATTATGGAAATGGTGTTTTCCCAGCTCTAACTGGACTGCCCAGATCCTCTTAGCAGAAACAGACCAGTCAGGACACGGCTCTGCCCCAGCGGAGCCTGAGCTCACAGTGAACTTTTAGCTGTTGGCTTCAGCACTAATCGTGGTGATCCTCACTTTATCCTCGTGCCAGCATGACTGAAGCTGTGTACAGAGCAATAAGCTGCTGTACAGCTTGGTGTTGCAGCCACCTGATTTAGCTGGGGAGGTGCTGAGGCCAGGAATTAGGGAGATGTTCTCATGAGCCCCAGCACGGCATTCTGCAATCACCCTGGTTTACAGAATCGTAGAATCACAGAACCGTAGGGGTTGGAAGGGACCTGTGGAGATCATCAGTCCAACCCCTTGCTAAAGCAGGTTCCCTGCAGCAGGTTACACACACAGGAAAGCATCCAAGTGGATTTGGAATATCTCCAGAGAAGGAGACCTCACCACTTCTCTGGGCAGCCTGTTCCAGTACTCCATCACCCTCACTGTAAAGAGGTCCTTTCTCCTGTTCAGATGGAACTCCAGTTTGTGCCTGTTGCCCCTTGTCCTGTTGCTGGGCACCACCAAAAAGAGCCTGGCCTTCTGACCTCTTCCATTTAGATATTAATCAGCATCAATCATCTGCTCTCCCCTTCCCCAGGCTGAACAGCCCCAGGGCTCTCATCCTCTCCCCATCAGGAGATGCTCCAGACCCCCCACCATCTCTGCAGCCCTCTGCTGGGCTCTCTCCAGCAGTTCCCTATCCCCCTCAATCTGATGAGCCCAGCACTGAGCTCAGTGCTCCAGAGGGCACAATATGAGATTATTTATGAGGTGAAGTGATTGGCTTGTGGCCCTGGCTTAGAGTTTTGCCGCATCATTTGTGACCTCTTGATGTAATATGTGATTTCACCCCTAGGGTTTCCAATGGGTCACCTGTTCTAGGGATGTATTGCTTCTGTTTGGGGTCATGGTTGTGAGCACACACCTGGTGCTCTGTTATTTGTGAGCACATCGAGGGTTGCTGTGGCTCATCAGCCTGAGCAAAACTTATGTTAGCTGCAGGAGCTGAGCAAATCCACGTGGGGCCGCCAGATTGCACCAAAGATGAGCTGGATGCTGAGGTCTGAATCGCAGCCCTGCAGTCCTTCCATTGGGAAGGCTGACAGGAGATGTGGAACTACATGGGGAGAGATGGGCTGGTGACAGCTCTGGCTGGGGCCAAGGGGTGCTGCTCCCCCCACCAGGGATTCAAGCCCACATGTGTTCAAGATGAGACAAAGCCTTGCAGGAGCCCAAGAGCCCTGTGGCCTCTTCCCATGCCCTGGGCCATGCTCTTTCCATCCAGACTAATACCTAGGTGTATTTAAATGACACCTTGCCTTTTGTCAGCCGTCTTGACAGCTTCCTCTAAGAGGATTGTTGCGGTAGGTGTAATATACTTAAGGGATTGTTAAGAACAGTAGCATTTCAGCAGCACTCTGCAGACAGGCAGCACAGGCTGCCAGCCCCGGGAAGCCCAGTTTGGCCACCCAAGACACTGGAACTGGCCATGAGGCGCCTCTCCCTCCTTTGGACTTGATGTGTGTCCAGAACAGGGGATCCAAGTGCTGGTGAGATCTGGGGATTGATAATCACCTACTTTTCCCTCATGTTCCTGAACATCTTTTCTAGGAGGATCAGCTCCATGATCTTCCTAGCACAGAGGTGAGGCTCACTGGCCTCTTGTCCCCCAGGTCCTCCTTTCTCCCCTTCTTGAAAATGGGATCAATGTCTCCCCTTTCCAGGCCTCAGGGACTTTGCCTGATGACTTTTTGAATGTGATGGAGAGATCATCATCATGGTGGAGAGTCACCATCAGCAGCAGTAGGCAACAGGCTGTATGAAGGGGAATGAGAGAGAACGGCTCCTCAAATCAAACACCTACCCATGCTCACAGTATGCCACGGTCCCCTTTATTGCTAGTGCTCCCTACACTGCAGCTGAGAAATCAAAATCAAACAGCAGAGGGGCAGGCAGCAGCTGCTCCCTTCCCACAGTGCCATCAGATGCTGATCTCTCTGCTGCCCTCAGCTGTCCCCACTTTCTTCAGGTTCTTCACTTTGCTCTTCATCTTCCACCAGAAGGAGAGGAGACACTGCAGTGTGCTGCTGTGCCCCAGGCTCTTGTACTCCACCTGGGGCATGGGCTCCATCCCTACTCTCTGCAACCTTTCCAGGGCATCTGGGGGGATTGGCTGTGCCCACGGGGGCAGAGGCCACACAGGGGCTGTGGTGGGAAGGGACTCCCCTTGTTGCATCCCCCAGTTTTTGGGACTTCTAGGCAGAGGCTCTCTGCACTCCTCGCAGTATTCCTCACTGCCACAACATTTGGGCAGCCACACATCTTTCCCCCATGCGTGCAGTGTCTTCCCACTGATGGACAGATTAAAGAGCAACCCAACCTTCAGCTTTACCTTCTCCTCCTGCACCACCACATCCAGGGAGAAGATCAGGGCAGTCAGCATGGCCATGGCCGCGGTGGCTGAGGAGCTGCTGTGGTGTGGGCAGCTGTTGTCCAGGCACCGGCAGCACTGCATGCAGATGGGATATTTGCTCCTGTAGCCCCCGTGTGCCCTTTGAGCACCGCTGTCGTTGTTTTTTTCCATTTTGGCCAGCAGGCTGAGGCAGATTTGTGTGGTGTCCAAGGACTCCATCAGGGATCTGGGGAGGTCCTTCATGCTGGAAGTGGAGAGTGAGTTCCCGAGGAGCTCTGAGTTGGCGGCTGGGCTCGAAGTTCCTTCTTGTCTCTCCTGTGGCAAGCTTCTTCCAGAGGCTGATTTTCTTTGCAGTCTGCTTCTGTGCTGTCTTTTTTGATGTGACCTCACCTGGCTGAGTGTGGAACTCCTGGTGGGACAGCGGGTTCTGCTGTCGGACAGAAAAGGTGCAACACCATCACTCAGGTCTTCTGACGGATTGTCCTGGCAGCTCTGAGATGCTTCAGCCCAGAAGGGTTCTTGGGGACATGGGGAGAGGCCGCCACAGCAGCACGAGGTGTGCAGTGTGGGGCCAGGCCCATTTGTGCCGCTCTGCTCCATCCTCCTGTCCATCTGCTTGCTCTCTGTTACTGACGTGCCCTGCTCCACAAACAAGCTTGTCTTCGTGGGGAATGCCAGCCTTGGTGGGCACTGCTTGGGAATTGAGGACCTGGGAAGGGGAATGGAGTCACAGGGATAGGAACGTCTTCAGTCTCAGCCTGGTGTAGAGCTGAGCCCTCCCCCCCACCCCGCTCTATTTCATTTCATTTAGTTTCTTTTCATTGCATTTTGTTCTACTTCATTTTAGTCTGTTCCTCTCCTCTTCTCTTCCTCCTTCCATCCCATCGCTTCATCCCATCACTTCATCCCATCCCATGCCACTGTACCAGGCTGTGCCCAGGCAGCATTTGGAGAACACCAGCTCGTTGTTGGTGCAGTGCCTCTTGGCCTTGAGGATGGCCAGCACTGCTATGCCCAGCAGAGGAATGGTGCAGCACACCCTGTGGTCCCAGCGACCCCAGATGCTGAGGCCTGGGAGGATAGTCATGACTGTCAGAATCCATAGCTTCGTCGTCTGCTTGGAAGTCACATTAAGTGTGTGGCCACCAGCACGACTACACAGCTCTTAGCAACAGCCCTGTGATGGTGGCATGGACACGACCAGCCCAAAGGGTGTCTGGGCTCAGGGATTTTGGAGGCTGACTGATGTGGTGAGCACACTGCTCCTACCCACCTCCTCCTCCCAGCTGCTCTTCTGATGGAGCCACTCTAAACAGGGCCATGTCTGTGACATGGAGGTGACATCCCTCAAACACACAATGGCTGCTGTGGCCCCAGCTCCCAGTCAGTGCACTCAGTCACCTCTCAGCAGGGAAGCTCAGGGGCAGCCACTGCCCATTTTTACCTGGCCTGATTCCTGGTGATGGTGCATGAGAAAGAGAGGGTGTCTCATGAGTGGGCCCTGCACAGACTGATCTACTGGGGGGGCTCCCCACTTGCTCCCACTGCTCCTCCATGCTCTGCCCCAGGAATACTGGCAGTGCTGCACTGTGTCACCCTGCTCCAGGCCCTTGTCTTCTTGGTGGACCTCTTCCTCCACAGCACTGTGTGCTGGTGACATGTTGGATATGTGCGTGTTCACGTAGATGCAAGAAATCAGCCATAAATCTATTTGCTGCTATACTAGTGGTGAGCTTGTGTTCTCTGGGAGAGGTGACGTCAGTCCTAGCTTCAAGAAGTGCAAGGAGGAGAACCTGGGGAGCTCTGGGCCAGTCCAACTCCTGACTCCTCACTGCAGGACCCGGGGCCGTGCTGGTGGCCCTGGCAGCAGCCCCCCATTCCCAACCTCCTTCTCTCTCCATGGCAACAGCAGAGACAAATACCATGGCAACCCCATGGCAACAGCACAGGCGATGCCACTGGTTCCCACAGCCCAGAGGCAAGTGGATGCCAGGGCATCCTGGAGCAGCCTTCCAATCACAGAGTGGTTCGGTTGGAAGAGACCTCGATGACCACGCAGGACCAACCCCTGCTCTGGGTTGGGTGCCCCCCACCAGCTCCTCCACCAGCAGCACAATGGGACATCATGTCCTACCTGGCGCCCAGGGAACCGCTTTCCAACAGCAGGTGTTTTCCCTGGGGTGGGAGCCAGCTGTAACCAAAGGGCATCCCCCATAGGGGAATTTAGGGTTGCTCCAAGCCCCTGCAGGGTCTCAGCTCGACTGGGCAGGGTGGGCCCACAGTAGCTGTCCCAAGGTACAAACAGGAAGTGAGCTGGACTGGGTGAGGGAGGAGACCCCGGGGTTTGTAGGCGTGGACTGAATGGGATCAATGAACAGGAGTAGATCAGTGGTTACTTTGTGGTGAATGGAGGTGTTCAAGAACCCTGGAGATGTGGCACAGATGGATGTGGTCAGGTGGGGCGCACATGATGGGTGGGTGATCTTTGGGGTGTTTTCCAACATTAATCATCATAGAATCATTGAACTGTTTGAGTTGGAAGGGACCCTTAAAGGCTACCTGGTTCGACTGCCTGCAATGAGCAGGGATGCCCTCAGCTCCATCAGTGCTCAGAGCCCAAACCAGCCTGACCTTGGCTGTCTGCGGGAACATCCACCACCTCTCTGGGCAACCTGTGCCACTGCTTATAGTGTCAACCCCCTCCAAAACCGCCTAGGTGGCACAAACCTCACTCCAGCACGCTGTGCCACCCCCTGTGATATCCCCATCACCCAGTGCTGCTGAGCAGCCGGCACGGGTCTGCACAAAGGGCGATCTGCTTTTCCCCCTGTTGTTCTCAGAGCACAGGAAAATGAATTTTTCACCCCTGTAAAGTGAAAAAATAAAATAAAATAAAATAAAATAAAATGGGTGGACTTTCAAAGCCCATCGATAACTGCATACCTTGAACTTGCTGGCAGGCGCCCGAAGGGTACCTCTCCTCCAGCTGAGGTCGGCCAGCCTGCAGATGGCAGCAACCACCCGCAGCAATCGAACCGGTAGGGACCGCGGCCACCCACCCTACAGCTCGGAGGACACCCCCAGCACCGCTCCTGGGAGTCTCTCCCTGCTCCTTCAGCACCACTTCTCCTTCTCCATCCCAACACCGGCTGGAAGTCCCCCAGAGCCCTCCCACCGTCCGAACCCTCCATCTCTCAGCCAAAAGTAAGTTGGTGCCTTCTGGCCTCCGACAGCCGCTGCTTGAAGCCGTTTCCCAAAGCGCCGCTCGCTCCCTGGTGATGGGAGAGGTGCTATTAATAAATCCCGTCAGCTTTTATCTCTTCTCTCTGTGCCAATGAAGAGGGCGGTTTGGGGAAGGGGGGAGGCGGGGGGGAAACCTGTTTCTCTCCGGCGTTTCATAGCTACGAGCTCAGCGCGGGAGCATGGGATGGCTCAGCAGGCTGTTGAACCAGCTCTCCTGTGAGTCCGGGGCTGAAGGTGGGGAAGGAGGGTTGAGGGGAGAAAGGTTGCTTGGTTTTTGGTGCATTGGGTTCATTTTTGGCGTGGCTTAATCAAACCCTCCTCCATGGGGCTGTGCTGGCCAGGGCGCAGCAGTGGCGTCGCAGCATCTGTCCCAGACTTGCACCTCCTTGGGAGCGCATGGAGAGGGAAAGGTGCACGTGGAGCTGTGCACCTCTCTGGGCAGAGTGATGCCTGGAGCTGCTGTCCCCTGCTGTTCCTGCTGTTGGAGGTGGACACCTATAGCCCACCTGCTGCCCCCTGCCCTTTGCTGGGAGATGTTGGCCTGTGTTAGAGTGGCCCTGTGATGTTCAGCGTATCGGAATTGCTTGGGGTCGGGCTGCCAGTATGGCTCTGTGTGCTGCCGGTGGCACAGGAGTACAGCGGTGCCCTCAGTGCTCCTGGCCCCTAAGTGGGGGGTTGCCATGCCCTGAAGCCTTCCTTGATTCTTTCCTCCAATTCTCAGGGTGCAAAGGGGCCCTTCAGCACCCGGCTGTGGGGTGCTTGGCTTGTGTCCAGCGGCTCTGTCACACCTCGAGGGGGGGTCAGCAGGGAACACTTCTGTGACCCACTGTGGGGCTGGGCAGTGGGGTGCAGTCAGCAGGGACTCTCCAAGCACTGTGTGGGGAACCCCCCTGAGGCTGCTTCTTCCAGTGATGGGGATCCATATGGGAGCAGGGGCAGTGTCAACCCCTCCCCATACTAACACCCAACTTGCTTTCGTGTAGGGAAACCGCTATGGGGCAGGAGGTGGCTGTGAAGGGGAATTCCCAGTAAGAACCCGTTCGCCCCATGGCTGCTGCCTGCAGCTGTGCCGTGCCTGTGGTCTGCAGAGCCTGAGGCTGAGAGGAAGGTGCCTGCATATGGGTTTTGGGGAACTGCCTGTCTGCGGCTTTGCCTTGCTGCTTCCCCTACCGTGCTCAGCTCTCTGCATGGAAACCAGCCCATGTGGCAGTGCCCACCACCCCCATAGCACCCCGCTGCTGGGACCACAGTGCTGTGTTGTGGTGGGGAGGGGGGAAGGGAGAGCACCCCACTGCTCCCCCTTCCCTCCTCCTCCTCCTCCAGCCCTCAATATCCAACACCCCCAATGCCGTATTGCGGGGCTGGGGGCTGCGTGCTGCTGTGTGATCAAAGAGGGGCTCAGATAGTGGGGTGCCCCCAATTCACCCAACAAAAGGGGCGGTGTGCTGAGGGTGGTGGTGCTGTCAGAGCCCTCCCTGCTGCCCCGGACATTGGCACAGAGGTTCTTGCACCATCTTCATTCCTTCCTCATCCCCTTGCAGAGCGCTGAGCTCCATGGGGGCCGCTTGCCAGCTCTTCCCAGGTAGGAGAGGCCCCATACGCTGGGCCCCGTGCCCAAATTCCCAACCTGTCCCAACCTGTTACGGGGTCAAGGGAGTGAGCAGGTGAGGGGTCTTGCTGCCTTCCTCGCCTCCCGCCCTCCTCTTCCTTCCCGGCGTCGTGGCCTCATCCGGAAGCGGGCGGTGGGGAGGAGTGGTTTCAACATCGATTCCAGCACGGGACACGCTGCCCCAGGGCCAGTGGGGGCGAAGGCAGCGCCAAGGTGAGCAGCTCTGCTCACTTTGGGGAGCGCGGTGCAAAAAAAGAAGGGGGAAACGCAGAGCCGAGGGCAGGAAGTGGGAGTGGGACGTTGCGTCTCCGTGCTCAGGGCGAGCTGGGCCGCAGCGGGGCGGGAGGTGCTGTGATGTTTGCCTAAGCGTTGGGTGGTGCGTGCCAGCATCGTCGTCACAGGGAGAACGCTGGGGATGGGAGGGCTGGGAGGGCGAGAGGGGCTGATGCGACACTGGGTGCCTGTGGGCTGCTCTGGGTGCTGCTCGGTGGAGTTTCATCGCCGTTGGCTTTGGGATATGTCATCCAAGCAGGATGTGTTGCTCCTCCAAACCTGGCCCTTTGCAGGCGGTGCTGCGGGGAACTGCCTGCATCTCCTGGTGGGGAGGGTCCTGTTGGTGGGTCCCCCAAGAGCGAGAGTGTCTGAGAGCTGGGCCAGAGCAGGGGGTGGGATGGAGCACCAGGCATGGGGCTCTGGTGTTATGTGAGAGGTGGAGAGAGCTCAGCCAGGCTGGGCCAGGGGGTATCCTAGGGCTTCCTGAGCAGGAGTGCTGTGAGAGCCTTCCTGAGTGGGACAGGGCCTTGGTGAGGAACAGGGACACACCAGGAATGGTCCCATTTCCACCTACTGCACCTACAGCAGATGTACATGGCATATCAGAGTGGTTCAGGGGACAGCATCCAGCCTAGGTGCGTGGGGATGGATGCATGGGGCAGCAGTGTTCATGCAGGAGCACACCGTATGGGATGCACAGCGCAAAGGTGTCCACACAGGAGCACCCAAGTGGGACAAGGGGCTGCAGGCCTCCCAGTCTGCAAAGGACAGGGAGGGATGCATAAGCCCATGGCGTTGTTGGTGCGTGCATGGGGCGCAGTGCTGCTGTCCCCAGGCTCCACATCTCCATGCCTTTGTGTTCAGCCATTTTTCAGTGCTCTGTGCTCAGGCTCGTGCAGGCGATGGGGGCTGGGGAAACGCCATCTGAATCATGTTGCTTTTTCCCTGGCACACTTATTACTCACGAGGAATAGATGTGAACCTTCCGTGGGAAGTGTTGCTACGTTCCAACCTGCAGCAGCATGCCGTGCTCAGGCCCCTTTCTCTGAGGAGCAGCAGAAGGGGGCTCAGCCCAAAACCCACAGGGATGTGTTTCCCTATGGAAGTGTGGGGGGCAAAATTTGGGGGTTTGTGTTCATATAGGGGCAGCACGCTGCTGGAGGGAAGGGCCACAGTGCTCTGTTTGGGGAAGAGGCTGCAAAGAGGGAAGAGGAACACTTGGTGATGCGCACAGCTCCCGTGAGCCACTGGGAAACCTCCCAGTCCCCACTGAAGCTTCAGTCAGCGGCCACAGCTGGGTGCTGCACCACTTCCTGAGCCCTGTGCATCTACACAGTGCTGTGCACCTGCACTGCCACAGTGTGCAACCACCACAGTGCAGATCTGACGCAGTGCACATCGAATACAATGCACAACTAATGCAATGCATGTCTAATGAACACAGTGCACGTCTAACAAGCACAGTGCACGACCACCACCGTGCACAACCACCATGCAGATGCAGCCACGTTGCATCCAGCCCAGATAATGTGAGGGGCACTGCGGGGTGTGATCCTGCAAGTGTTGCACAAACATTTTGTAGTGAGTTGTGGCCATTGGGAAGGAGAAATTGCTTGGGGAAGGGGCTCAGGGGTGACTCCTGAGTGTGGGGTGACTGATTTTTCCAGGGATTGGGGCTGTGGTTTGGGCTTGAGATGCAACTCTGGAAATGGGGGTATATCTCCTAAAATGGGAGATGTCTGTCTCTGAAAATAGGACTATATCTATAAGTAGGGATGTGTCTCTGGAAATGCATCGGATCTCTGAAAATGGGGATGAATCTCTGAAAATAGGGGTGCATCTCTGCAAACGGAGTGCGTGCCTGGAAACAGAGGTGTGTCTCTGGAAATGGGGGGTGCATGTCTGGAAATAGAGATGCGTTCCTGAAAATAGGAATGCATTTCTGAAAAGAGGAGTGGATCACCAAAAATGGGAGCACATCTCTGAACATACGAGTACATCTCTGAAAATGGGGATGCATCTCTGACAATTCCTGGTGCCGGAGGGGAAGGGCTGTGCTGCAGAACCTGCGGCTTTGCATTCTTTTGTGTGATTTCTGCCAAAAATGCCCCGGCCTGCCTGGGAATTTTAAAGTTTTGGAGGAGATGAGTTTCCCTAATGAAGCTAGCGTGAATATCAGGAGTGTAATTAGCTCTAGCATCCATCAGCCTGACAGGAACAGGTACTGGGGGCCGTATGGGTTTGTAGCAGCGCCTGCAGTGGGGTGGGACACAAGCAGAGCTCCTGCCCCTTGCCCCCATTCCCTACCCACCCCAAGGATGCAGGAGCAGCATCGCGTTCCTGCAGGTTGCCTGGTGACAGGGATGCCTAGCGACCAGTACCAGCTGTGCCAACCAATGATGCTGCAAAGCCCTCCGCTTCCTTCTGGCGCTGAAAGGTTACCGGGAAATACGCCCACCCTGTTCCTGGGAAGCTGCTCCCCTCCCCAAGCTTTCGGTGCTGCTCGGGATTATTTTTAGGCTGGCGGAGCTGCGGGAGCAGTGCTGGATGGGGAAGGCTGCGGCTGAACCCCGCTGCTGCCCTGGCGCTGTTCTCAGCCCCTTCCACCCTCATCCCCCATGGATGCCCTCACCCACTCCCCGCCCAGCCTGATTTTGGGAGCTGCTGGTGTGTGCTCAACCCCTTGTGTTCCGTGCTGCCGTGCCTTGGTTTGCTTGGGGAAATCCAAGAAATAACCAAGTGGTAGTTGCATTATCACTTGGCCAAGTAGTAATTGTGTTAATTGTGAGGATGAGTGAGAGCACTGAGATTCAGTGCAAGGTTAGGGCACAACCTACGGGGCCCTGGGAACATGGTCCTGCAGGTCCCGTACACTGAAAACATTCAGCAGGGAAAACGGTTGATTTTATCCCATTTCACTCAAGGCTGTGATGGAAAACTGCAGGTTGCACGTGGTTGCTGCTGATGTTGGAGGCTTTTAGGGAGGACTCTTCATGGGCACTGCAGTGGGTTCAGGTTTGAGACCCCCTCAAGGGGAGAGCTGACAGCAGCTCACTGGGGACGTTTTGCCTCCAAAGCCATGTCCTCGCTTTCCCCTCCCCATTGCCTTGCACTGGGAGGGGGTGATGTACTGGTGAGGGAGCCTCGTAGGGAGCCCAGATGGCCCTGCCTTGTCCCCTTGCTGGGACAGAAACACAACGCAGACAGAACACGCAGATCTTTCCCCCGTGCCTGAGTCACCTCTTCAGCGAGCTCCGGCTGTGGGCGTGATGGCAGCACAGCGTCTCGATTCTGATTCCTCAGCAGTGCTGCACGTATTGCCGTACCCAGCTGCTTGGTGCAGAGCTGGGGCTGGGGGGAGGGGGCTTCCTGAGCTGTTCCTGCACCCAGAAACACCCGTAGCAGTGTTTTCCCACTTGGAAAATGGGATTGCATCTCTGAAAATGAGGGCATGCCTCTGAAAATGGGGTGCATCTCTGGAAATAGGGGCGCCTCTCTGGAAATAAGAGCTCCTCTCTTGAAATAGGGGTGGTTCTCCGAAAATGAGAGTGCATCCCTGAAAATAGGAGTGCGTCTCTGAAAATGAGGATGGATCTCTGAAAATGGGAATGCCTCCCTGAACAATGGGATGCATCTCTGAAAATGGGGGCGTGTCTCTGAAAATGGAGGTGCATTTCTGAAATTGGGGTACATGTCTGGAAATGGGAGTGATTTTCTGAAAGTGGGAGCACACCTCTGAAAACAGAGGTCCATCTCTGAAAGCGGGGTACATGTCTGAAAATGATTTTCATCTCTGAAAATATGAGTGCGTCTCTGAAAATAAGGGTGCATCTCTGAAAATGGGGGTTCATTTCTGAAAATGAAGCACACGTCTGAAAATGGAGGTGCATCTCTGAAAGTGGGGGTGATTCTCTGAAAATGAAGGTGCACCTCTGAAAACAGGAGTGCATCCTGGTGGAATGCTTAAACCCTCCATAGGAGGCACAACGAAGGGAGTTGTAGTTGCACTAAGCAAAGAATCAAATGGGTGGAAATGTATTAGGAGCTAGCCTTGATGGTGAGGATGTCCAGTGGATGCTTATTGAGGCTAGCGTTTTGGGCTGTTGAGTTTTTGGTGTTTTGGGCTGTCTGCCAGCACTTTGGGGATCTACAAGTGGTTTTGGGATCTGCAAATGATTTTGGGGTCTGCAAGCAGAGAGGGCAGCCCTCCAACCCCCCTGGGGCAACCTGTCCCACCGTTGCAGTGTGTGTCACTTCCTTTGCTTTGCGAAACACGTTCTTCCTCTGATGGGGCTGTCACATGTGGCCCAAACCCAGCACTCCAAACCCATCCAGCCAGCATCCAGAACCAACACTGCCTGTTGAAGTTGCTGCCAGGGTTTTCCTTCTCCCCACTGCCCCGCTACAGGGCTGGAATGAATGCAGACCCCTGGATTTGGGGATTGGATGCATGAGGAGGGGGGTTGGGTGGTGACATCCTGCTCCCCGCTGGGGACAGGGCTGAAGTGATGGATGGGAGCTGGGCAGATTGGGGCAGATATGGGGAGCAGGCGTTTGAGATAAGACAGGTGTGCCCCAGAGTGTTCCTTGGTGTCCAGATTCCTCTGCCCCGGGGCTGACAGAAGGAAAGAGAAACTGAGGCACGCAGCCTGTGCTGTGGGTCTGCGTGGTGGTGCAGCCCCGGTTATAGGACACAGCCTCCAGGTGTGGGTGCTGCGGTGCAATGCTATAGGTGCCACTGCCTCAACCCCTGCAGGAGCCTCTCTGCTCCCCCGGAACCATAACAATCCACCGTGAGTCACTGAAATACCTGCACCGATGGGGCAGGGCAGGGCCGGGGTGAGGCGTGCGGCTGTAGGGTCCCCCTGTCTGTCCCACACCGCGGCATGGAAACGGGACCCTGCTGAAGGGACGAGGTAAATGGTGGGTGGGTCCTAGTTGTCCCTGCGCTTTGGAAGGAGGGGAGCTTGCAGCCCCAAAGCTGGCACTTAGGGGGTGGAAATGCTACGGGTTGGGGGCAACGCAGTAGTTTTGGGGCAATGTGGGGGGGTGGGGGTGGGGGTTTGGGTGAACCGTGCCTCAGTTTCCCCACCTACGCACATGTGGGCACATGCGTGAGCCGCCTGTTGGGTGCTATGCAAATGCCTCCGCACACAGCAGGAAGCAGCAGCAGCTCCGTCAGCTCGGGGTGGGGACAAGGAACGGCCACCTCACCGTAAGTGCCTCTCACCCCCTCTTACCCTTGCCCCGTGTGCCCCATAGGGAGCAGTGGGGCACAGAACCTTCGCCCTTTGCGCTGGTGTTGGGGTGGGAGGCGAGCTGAGAAAGGGCAATCTCGTCACTCCGAGCTGAGGTCCAGGGGGGTTCAATCCATCCCCCCGTGTGTGAGGATGGGTCACTCCATGGTGCGGCTGAGATTTGGGGTAGGGTTGGAGGGAACAGTGCCGAGTTTGACACTTTTCCACGTCTCAGGAGTGCGTGGGAGCACCCAGAGGGACTTCCTGGTATGGGGCAGAGCGCGACGGGGATGTCGGGGGTGTCCCAGCCTGAGGGGTTGGGAAGGGGCTGTGGGGGAACAGGGCTTGGTGGTGGAAGCGTTGCATGGTCATCTCTGTCCCCTTCTGGCAGGTTGTCCCCAAATGCTGCTGCCACACTGGGGACAGAGCCGTGCTGCTGTGGGCTGTGTCACTGTGCTGATGTGAGGTGGGGGCAGGGGATGGGGTTGGGGTTGGGGCACCTTCTCCACCCAAAGGGCTGCAAGTGGTCAGGTCCTCGTGGGGGTACCCAGAGGAAGGGGACATCAGCTCAGCCCCACACAAAGGGATGTGTTGGGATGGTGATGCTGTGTGAACAAATTTGGTGAGGCGAGAAACCAAGGTTGGGAGAAGAGGCGACACTTACGTGCACTGAGCTTTTGTGGCAAACCCTAAAAGGAAAGCTGAGGGTTGGGCCAGGGGTTGCTAATTCTGCTCAATCCTATGGCTGTTTTCAGCGCAGCGAGCAGGAAGCCACCAGTTAGCACCACAAGACCCCCCTCATACAATGAGAAATAACCCGGTGTGAAAGCATGTGTGAGAGCACGTGCACGTGCTGGTGGCCCCCCAGGTTGTGGTTGCACTGTAGCACCACCAGAGCAAAGCCAGACCCTGGGAAATGCTGCCTGTCCCCTGCTGGCGTCCATTGGGGCACCATGGGATGGCTGTCACACTGTCCCCAGCTGCACCAGAGGGTGTCACAACCTCACAGTGCCATGGGGAGAGCACAGACCCTGCTGGTGCCACCCACGCTGTGCCCTGCCTGCAGCACCATGCAGGTCCCCATGTCACCCATCTGCCTCCAGGTCCCATTGTCACCCACTTGCTTGCAGGTCCCCGCGTCACCCATCTGCCTCCAGGTCCCCATGTCATCCACCTGCTCCCATATCCCCATAGAACCTGCTGCAGGGCAGACCCCCAGCATAGTCCCCGTCCTCTCTGTGCTTTCCCAGTCCCTCTCAGCTCCTCCCCATGCCCAGGACTCCCTCCTTGGGGCCATTGCCTGCAGCAAACCTGGGGTAACGCATGGGCCACCTGTGCTCCTGTTTGCAAACAGCTCTGGACCTGTTTAATGAGTAACTGGAGGGCTGAGCTCAAGGAGGGAGAGGCCCCTGGGCTGAACTTCCATGTTGGCTGTTTCATAGCTGAGAAGTGCCTCTTGACTGCTGGTGATATGTGTGCACTGAGTGTGCCCGGCCTCAGCCCGGCTGCATGCAAAGGAATGGGGCAAGCAGTGCCTTTGCCATCCCTTGTGCCCTGCTCACAGCCCAGAAATTCCCCACAAAATAAAGGCGGACAACCGAGACTTGCTTGGGATCTGTTAGATCAACGCTGGCTAGATGTGGTTTCCAGTAGTTCTCAGCAAAATGAAAAGCCAAACCACTTCAGTTCCGGCCCAAGGGACATTTCTGAGCAAGCTTCTAGATTGTTTGCCCTCTAAAAATAAAAGAGCTGATCAATATAAATAACTATCGCCCTTGCGGGTGCGGATGAGTCCGAGCTGCTTGCCCTGTTCTGCTCTGCAAAAAGCCCTCTGCTAAATGCAGCTCTGCCGGGGGGGGGGGGGGTCACACTGCACTGTCCCACGCTGCAGAGCACAAACAGGCTTGCCTTGGATTTTGGGGGTGAGTGAGGGGCTGGGTGAGGGATGCTGGAGCAGGAGGGGTTCATTATTCCAGCTAATGGAGATGGAGAGACATGGGCGTGCTGCTCTGGAGGTGGTGGGGTGAAAAGATGCTGTTAGTGAGGGGATGGGGTCACAGAGATATTGCTCTAGAGGTGATGGGGACATTAGGGTGTTACTCTGGAGGTGATAGAGATGTAGAGGTGCTGCCCCAGGGGTGCTGGGTACATGTGGGCACGTTGTTCTGGAGGTTCTGGGGACACAGGGACATTGCTCCAGATATGATGGGGACAAAGAGCTGTTGCTCCAGAGGTAACAGAGACACAGCAGTGTTGCTCTGGAGGTGGTAGGGACACAAGAGTGTTGCTCTGAAGGTGATGGGAACACAAATGCATTGCTCCAGAAATGCAAAAACGTGCTGGGGGCACGAAGATGTTGCTCCAGAGGTGCTGGGGACATAGGGACATTGTTCTGGTGGTGCTGGGGATGTAAAGATTTTGCACTGGTGGTGCTGGGACCAAATGGGCACATTGCCATGGAGGTGCTGGACAAGTGGAGGTGTTGGTTCTGGAGGTGCTGGAAACATAGGAGCATTGCTCTGGGGGTAACAGATACAGAGATGTTACTCTGGAAGTGACATGGATGCAGAGGTGATTCTCCAGAGGTCCCCTTTGTCGCACTCCTTTGTCTCCATCTTCTCCTTCCTATCCCTCCTTCCTCTCCCCCTCTCCCCTCCTGCCCCAGGTGTCCCCATGTGGTGACGCATGTTGTCTCCCTGCAGGGAAGGGATGCTCAGCCCCTAGCACCCCCCCGGCCATGAGCATGTCAGCCCTTCCTGAGCCCCTGGGCCGCCCACGGAGCAGCTCCTTCCGCAGTCTGGCTGGGACTCTGGAGGCCAACCTGGGCATGGGGACTCTGGAGGAGGACAGGGAGGAGATGCGCATCCTCAAGGTGTGCTTCTACAGCAACAGCTTCAACATGGGCAAGAATTTCAAGCTGATCAAGTGCCCCGTGACGACAGAGATCCGGGTATGTAGGCGTGGGTCTCATGGGGATGGGGAAGGTGGAAGGGACTTTTTTGTCCTTTTGACCTTTTTGGTGTCAGAGGTCCATGGTCCCATGGTCCCATGGCTCCAAAACCTGGAGAGCAAAGAGATGATCTAGACACGACCAGCAGCCCAGTAGGCCACTTTCTGGCCAGCAAAGAGCAGTTCCCATGCCGTGGTGTAGACACAGAATCAATGAAGTTGGAAGACCTTTAGGATCAAGTCCAACAGTCAACCCATCACCACCATGCCGATTCATATAGAATCATAGAATCAGTGGAGTTGGAAAAGACTTCCAAGACCACCAAGTCCAACTGTTGGTCCACCCCCATCATGCCCACACCACATCTCTAAACAGAATCATAGAATGACTAAGGCTGGAAAAGACCTCTAAGATCATCGAGTCCAAACTGTTGAGCTATCCCCACCATACCCTCTAAACCACGTCCCTAAATAGAATCACAGAATCATTAAGGTTGGAAAAGACCTCCAGGATCAAGTCCAACCGTAGGCCCATCACCACCATACCCACTAAACGGCGTCCTGGGATGCTTGGAGGGGTGGGATGGTATCATAGCTCTGTGGGAGGCTTGGGTCTGCAGCAGCCCCTGTGTTCCCTCCACCCCAAAGACCTGGTGGAGAAGGGGTTGGAGATATCTCAGCATCTCCCTGCATGCGTGGTGTGATGTTTCCATGTCAAGGGCCACATCCATGGGGAGATGCTGAGACCTCCCCTGCCCTTCTCCGGGGATGGACTCTACCATCTCCCTAGGCAGCCTCTCCCAATGCATCACCACTCTTTTGGAGAAGAATTTTTTCCTAATATCACACCTGAAGCTCCCTTGGTGCAAGCTGAGGCCATCACCTCTGTCCTAAAGTGTCCCTGCTGTCCTCAGACACTACTGCAGACACACAATGCTCTGCATGCTGCAGCTGATGCTATGCATCAGGGGTAGCCCTGCTGAGGTACAAGGGGGGGAACGACCTGATCAGGCTTTTACTCCTCATTACAACACACCAGAGAGCTCGGGTGAGACGTGCAAGCTGTGGGTTGGTGTAGGATGGGCTGAAGGCATCTCCGGAACATCAGGTGGAGACCACAGGGGCTGTGGTCTTGCAAAGGGACTGTGGGTTTGTAACATTTCCTCCTCGTTTCTAAGATCTGTTGACTCATGCAGAACATGAAGGCTTGGGATCGAGTCCCTTTCACAGGGGCAGTTTGTATTTGAGAGGCATGGGAGGACGCGGTACTTTGTAAGGGCGAAACCACAGCAACCGTGGGGTCAGCCCTTGGAGCTGCAGGGCTCTGAGCCCCACTTGCTGCATCCCTGCCCCCAGGAGGTGATCAGATCCATCCTAGTGAGCGGCCGCATCGGGCCCAACATCCAGCTGTCCGAGTGCTACGGGCTGCGCCTGAAGCACGTCAAGTCAGATGAGATCCACTGGCTGCACCCCGAGCTGACGGTGGGCGAGGTGCAGGAGAAGTACGAGTGCCTGCACCTGGAGGCCGAGTGGAGGTAGGGGATGGGGACCTGGGCACGGGGTGGGGGTCCCTCTGTGTGCCCCCCCACAGCTCAGTGCTGTGCCCCCAGGTACGACCTGCAGATCCGCTATCTACCTGAGGACTACATGGAGCGTTTCTTAGAGGACAGGACCACGCTTCTCTACTTCTACCAGCAGGTTCTCCAGAGCCCCCTACCCACCCCTGGCATCGCTGGGCTTCACCTCTCCCCCAGCCCAGCGCACCCCAAGGAGGGATCCCAAAGCGCATGCACCCCTGTGAGCATCCCCAACCCCTTCCCCCACCCCCTGAGCTCTGTTTCTCCCCATTAGCTCCGCAGCGAGTACATGCAGAACTACGCCAGCAAGGTGAGCGAGGGCATGGCCCTGCAGCTGGGCTGCCTCGAGCTCAGGTACGTGCTGCTGGGTGCTTGGGGAGCGGGAGCAGGAGGGGGGCTTGCAGCACCCAGCTCGGGGGGCAGAGTCCTGGGGGGAAGCAGGAGAAGGGGTGCACGAGAATGCACGAACAACTGTCCCTTCCTGCAGGAGGTTTTACAAGGACATGCCCCAAAATGCGCTGGATAAGAAGTCCAACTTTGAGTTCCTGGAGTGAGTAGGCACAGCTCATTCTGCAGCCCTGTGCTGGGAGCAGCCCTGCTGCACCGTGCATCCCCTGCTTTGTTGCTGCAGCCCCCAGTGTGTTCTCAGTCTGCACGTGGCCTTTGACATGTGCATGGTCTCTGCTCTGCAGGAAGGAGGTGGGCTTGGACCTGTTCTTCCCCAGCCAGATGCAGGAGAACCTGAAGGTGAGGGACGTGCACATGAGGACAGCTGATTATCTGCAACGGGCAGCTCTGGGTGCAGGCTGGGTGTGCATGCACGTGTCAGTGCCTGGGGGTGGTCATGTGTGTGTGCACACATGGTTGTGCATGCAGATGCATGTGCATGTCTGCAGCTGAGTGCATGCACGTCTGTGTGCACCCCATGGCATACACCACGTCCCTGCTCTGCCCGCAGCCCAAGCAGTTCCGCAAGATGATCCAGCAGACGTTCCAGCAGTACGCGCTGCTGCGGGAGGAGGAGTGCATCCTCAAGTTCCTGCATACACTCTCCACCTTTGCCAACATTGACCAGGAGAGCTATCGCTGTGAGCTCATTGTGAGTGCACGGTGAAGGGTCCACTGGGGTCTTTTTGGGGATGGGGGCACTGTGGGGGGGCTGCTGCTGCACCCAGGCAATCAAGGTGGGTGTGCGCTGCCTCTCCCGGGCATCACAGTGGGGAGGGGAGAGATGGATTTGGGGAAAATCCCCCCAAAATGTGCATCTTCCCTCTGTCCCATGCACAGCAAGGGTGGAACAT
The DNA here is from genome assembly GCF_019232065.1 of Centrocercus urophasianus. Taxonomy (NCBI): domain Eukaryota; kingdom Metazoa; phylum Chordata; class Aves; order Galliformes; family Phasianidae; genus Centrocercus; species Centrocercus urophasianus. Next base: position 13,420 of record NW_024884142.1, on the reverse strand, counting down.
CACAGTGGACCTTGTCATTGGGCCGAAGGGCATCCGGCAGATGACAAGCAAGGAGGCCAAGGTAGGGGGGTCCAGAGGGGTGAGGACACCCCCAGGGCAAATGCTGGGGTCTGACAGCACTTTTGCCTGCAGCCCACTTGCCTGGCCGAGTTCAAACACATCAAATCCATCAAATGCTCCAGCGTGGAGGATGGCCAGGCTGTGCTGCAGCTGGGGCTCAGCGGTACCCCCCAGGTGAGGCAGCTTTGGCACTGGGGGGATACATTTGCAGGATTTTGTAGGTGGGGTGGGGATGGCCATGGGTTGGTGTCTTGTCCCTGCAATGGACAGCCCCATTCCCACTGGGGGCTAGGTTAGGGTTAGTTAGGGTCAGGGTTAAAGTTAGGGTTAGGGCTCCCTCCTAGAGCCATATGGCCATGATGGTGCTCTGGTCCCCACCAAAATGCCTGGAGTGGCCCTGCCAGGGGATGGGGTTGAGGATGGGGTGCCAGCTGGGATGGTGCTGTACGATATGGGGAGGTGGTACCCAAATCATCCCAAGGTGCAGAAGAGGGGACATCCCCTGAGCTCCAGGATTTGGAGGCAATAAACAGCCTCTGTTTATTGTCCTTATCACCTGCCCTAGTCCCTGGCCATCAAAACATCGTCTCTGGCTGAGGCAGAGAACATGGCTGACCTCATTGATGGCTACTGCCGGCTGCAAGGGGGCCTGGACACATCCCTCATCGTCTTCCCCAGGAGAGGTGAGTCGTCTATGGGTACCTATAGGTGCAGGCACCTTCCTGCTTTGGATGTCCCCACCAAGCCCCATTGGCAGCCCATCCATGCCCCATTCCATGCCTTCCTCCCCTGCTCTGAGGGCTTTCTCTCGAGCTACAACATCATCCTCAATTTCCCAGCCATTAGCCCAACCTGAGACCCTGCACACGCTCTGCATGCATGCTTGCACCCAGTTCACCTCTAGCCAAGCGGTGGTGACAGTTCCATAGCAAGAGTTGGCCTAACACCTTCCCTGACAACATGGGGAGCTGCTGGGGAGCAGGGAGGTGGCTGCCCCTTGTCTGCATTGGAAGGAGGGACACAGCATGCACAATTGCACCCCCTGGGGTGCATAGCCCATCTGGCTGTTGTCCTCCCACAGAGAGGGAGAAGAGGAGCAGCCTTCCACGGATTCCCATCCCGTGAGTATTACAGGGGGTGCTGGGACCCCTGCCCTGCCCCACTGTGCCCTGCTTGCTGACCCCAACCTCCCCCGGCCTGCAGGCACCTGGAGGAGCGACACTCTGCTGTGTCTGACAGCCTCAGTGTTGGTGAGTTGGGGATCCCCTTCTTCTCCATGGACTGTGGGTGGGGAGCTCTGGGATGGGCACTTTGGCTTTCCCTGGTTGCATCTCTGCCTGCTGCCTTCTTCTTGCCCCAGACTCTGAGATTTATGCTGAAATCCCTGACGAGACCTCACGCCCGAGATCTGGAGGTGGGTGTCACCCCTTGGGTGCCCTCCTGCCCATCTCCCTCCAGCTACCATCTCCCTATTCTCCCCTTCCTCCTGCTTGTCCCAATTTCCCACCCCATCTTCAACAGTGCCAAAATGTGTTTTGCCCATTCTGCCCACCCTACCCATGATCTCCAATCCCTATGTCCATCATCTCCCTATGCCATACATCTCCTCTCCCTGTGTCCATCATCTCATCTCCCTATGCCCACCATCTTCATATTTTCTCCTTCCCCTTCTCCACTCCCCACCCCAACCCCACCAGATCTGGGGTCTAAGTTTTGCCCACTCTACCCACCTTACCTCCTGGAGGTGCACACTATGGAGCAGGACCCATGGGTCTCTGTCTTGGCCAACGGGATAATGGAGCAGATGTGCACTCAAAAACCTCCCTCTTAGCACGGGGAGGGGTGCGAGCAGCTCTCCATGCCCCAATGCCCACCAGTGCAACCCTTTCCTCTCAGTCCAGCACTATGGGATCTGCAGGGAGGACATCACACTGGGAAGGATCCTGGGCGAAGGCTTCTTTGGCGAGGTGTACGAGGCCACCTACACCAACCCGGTGGGTGTGCAGTGCTGCCTCCATCCCACCCACCTCCTTTTTTCCCCGGGGGGAGTGGGGTTGATCTGCCCCCATCTCTGCTTGCAGAAAGGGGAGAGGGTGAATGTGGCTGTGAAGACGTGCAAGAAGGACTGCAGCCCCGAGAACAAGGACAAGTTCCTGAGCGAGGCAGGTATGTCATTGCAATGCAGAGCAGGATGAAGAAGGGGTCCCATACCCTCTGTGCTGTGACAGGGTTTCCCCAGATCTTTTGGGGGAAGAAATCTGCTGGAATCTTGTGTGAGGGGAGGTGGGCACCGTCTGTGCGTAAACCCTTTGGAACCCTATTGTGGACAGCAGGAGCTCCCTGGCTGTTCCTGCTGGTCTGGCTCTGTCTGCATGTCACAGAGCTTCCCCTGCACCCCTGGTGGGGTTGGGGCTGCTGGAGGTTCCCCTGTGGTAGGGAACCTGTGACAGGGTCTCCCCACAGTGCTGATGAAGAAGTTGGACCACCCACACATCGTGAAGCTCATTGGCATTGCAGAGGAAGAACCCACCTGGATCATCATGGAGCTGTACCCCTATGGGGAGGTGCGGTGGCTGATGCTGCTGGGGGCTGTTCCCCCACCTTGGTGCTACTTTTTAGCCCCTGAGCCCCCCACCTGTCCTCTTGCAGCTGGGTCAATACCTGGAGCAGAACAAGCACTGCCTTGCTGTGACCACGCTCGTCCTGTATGCACTGCAGATCAGCAAAGCCTTGGCGTACCTGGAGGCCATCAACTGTGTGCACAGGTGAGGTGGGAGCAGCAGGGCAGCAGCAGGAGCTGGTAGCACCCCTTGCAGGGTCATTTTTCAGTCAGAGGAGCTGGTTTCTCTGGATGTGATGGTCCAGCCCTCATTCCCAGTCAAAGTACTGTCCTTGCAGGGACATTGCAGTGAGGAATATCCTGGTGGCATCCCCAGAGTGTGTGAAGCTGGGTGACTTTGGGCTCTCCAGGTACATCGAAGATGAGGAGTACTATAAAGGTAAAGCAGTGTAGGATGTGGGCTTGTGTCAGCCCATCTGCAGCCGTGAGCATGGCTGCCATCTATCTGTCCCTCCAGCGTCTGTCACCCGTCTCCCCATCAAGTGGATGTCCCCTGAGTCCATCAACTTCCGACGCTTCACAACAGCCAGTGATGTCTGGATGTTTGGTAGGCAGTGGGATGGAGGTGGGACGGATCCTGGGTACATCTGGGGGCAGCATCATGGTGCGCAGGGACATATCCTGCTCTGGTGTGGCAGTGGTAGCTCAGCCTTGGGGAAGGGCTCCTGGAGCAGAACCTTTGCAGTTCCAACTCCTCAATTTGGGATGCTCTACCATCATTGGAAGCATCCTGCATTCAAGATGTCAACCCGTTAGCCTGGAGGTTTTCAAGGAACGTTTAGACTTTGTGTTGAGGGACATGGTTTAGTGAGAGCTATTGGTGATCAGTGTATGGTTGGACTGGGTGATCCTGTGGGTCTTTTCCAACCTTGGTTATTCTATGGTTCTATGATTCTAGCTGCCACTGGGGACATTCCACATCCAAGGTGCTTAACCATCACTGGGGGCATCCCAAACTTGAGGTGCTCAACCATCATTGGGAGCAACCCACATTTAAGGTGCTCAGCCATTATTGGGGGCATCCCACATTCAAGATGTCAACTGCCATTGGGGGCATCCCTCATTTGAAATGCTTAACCATCACTGGAGGCATCCTGCATTCAAGATGCTCAACCATCATTGAGGGCGTACTGAATTTGAGATGCTCAAGGATCTGGATTAAACATTACTCCCTGAAAACATCCAGAGCCTAGCTCTGTCACCAGGTCCCCAAAACCTTGGGCAAGGGGATGGTCCCTAGATTGGTAACTGGCATCATCTGTGATTTCTCCCCTGTGCCTTGCAGCTGTGTGCATGTGGGAGATCCTGAGCTATGGCCGGCAGCCCTTCTTCTGGCTGGAGAACAAGGATGTGATCGGGGTGTTGGAGAGGGGCGACCGCCTGCCCAAGCCCGACCTCTGCCCACCCATCCTCTACACCCTGATGACGCGCTGCTGGGACTACGACCCCAGCGAGAGGCCCAAGTTCAAGGACCTGGTTTGCAGCTTGAGGTAATGGGAGAGATTTTGGGGCACCTTCCTCCTCCACCCATCCATCCCATTCATCTCCCTGCATCAGGGCATGGCACTGAGGTCCCCTCTCTGTCCCCCTGCAGTGACATTTACCTGATGGAGAAGGAGCTGGCCAAGGAGCAGGAGCGGAACAACCGCCACCGGCCTCCCAAAATCATGGAGCCACCAACTTCCCAGGAGCCACCCCCCAAGGTGGGACATGGGCAGAATGCTGCAGGGCAAAATATCTCCTTGCTTGCACCCCCCCCTCACCTTTCTCCCTCCACTCCCACAGCCCAGCAGACCCAGGTACAAACCTCCACCCCAGAGCAACCTCCTGGCACCCAAGCTGCAGTTCCAGGTAAGGCTGTATGCCCCAAGCGATCCACGGGGAGCACAAGGGCTTGTTCCCAGGAAGCTGTGCCCAGAGCTCCAGTCCTCAGAGCTGGTAGCTTTTGGGTCTCAGAGCCACCAAGTGCCAGTAGGACAGCGCACTGTTTTGGGCTCAGCCTTGTCTCTGCCTCAGAGCTCCAGGAGTGGCTTTTGTCCCAGGGCAGGGCAGTTTGCAAAGCTCCCCTCCTCCCCTTGCCAATGCTCCCCCCATCCTGTTTGCAATGCTCTTGCCATTCTGTTGTCAGTGCTCCCCGGTCCTTTTGGCAATGCTCTCGCAGTCCCATGTGTATGCACAGCCGCAAGGAAAGGAGGTTTGCTGCACTCTAGTGCTGCCTGCAGCTGAGTTTGCACCATTCCTTGGAGCATCCCTACACTCTTGGATGCTTTTTGGAGCCAGGCAGGGGTTTGGGCAGGAGCATAGTTTTGGGAGCAAGCGTTGTGGTAAAGACGGTCCTATGCTGCTCCTCTGTGATGCTTTGCTGTGAAAGCCCCTGTCCCACACTCTTTGCTCTGTCCATGTGTCCGTCTGTCTGCCTGCTCCCATGGCTTTGTCCCGTGCCCGCCTTGCCACAGGTGCCCGAGGGTCTGTGTGCGAGCTCACCCACCCTCACCAGCCCCGCCGAGTACCAGTCTCCAGCCAGCTCCCTGCACACCCCTCCGCTCCACCGCCACCACGTCTTCAAGCGCCACAGCATGCGGGTAAGAGAAGGAGCTGAGGGCATCACGAGGACCGCGCCGAGGAAGGGGCTCGGCGGGGGAGCGCTCTGTGCTTGGTGCTGCTGCTGCTTCCAGCCGTGTACCCGATCCTGCGCCGCACTGCTTGAGGCTGGAAGGGCTGCCATGATGTTTGCATGCATGCACACCAAAGTGGAGGTGTGGTGGTGGAGGAGATGCTGGCGTGGAGTACCCAAAATCCAGCTGGGGTGCTCCGGGGATGGGTGGCTGCAGCGTTGTCTTCTGGCGTTTAGCTCTTCAGCACCACTGCATGGCCCCAGAATCAGGGGCAGGGTGTTGCCCTGCATCTGGTGATGATCTGCTGGATGGTTTGACACAATCCCAGCACTGTGAGCATCTGCACCGCGAGCAGAATGCACTGCTCTGGTGCTGAGTTGCATGCCCAGGAGTCCAGAGCATGGCTTTGCATGTGCAGAGCTGTGCCAACACCGCATGGGGAGGCTCCTGGTGCTGAGCTCCCCCCATCTCTGCCTGCTCCATGTGCCAGGAGGAAGACTTCCTGCGTCCCAGCAGCAGGGAAGAAGCACAGAAGCTGTGGGAGATGGAGAGGCTGAAGATGCGGCAGGTGCTGGACAAGCAGCAAAAGCAGATGGTGGAGGACTACCAATGGCTGAGGCAGGAGGAGAAATCCCTGGTGGGTAACATTGGGCTGCGGACAGACTTTGGGCTGGGTGCTCCCAGCTCTCCCATTGCCACCATGCACCAAGCTGCAGCTTGCTTCATGCAATATAACCACACCTGCAGCATGCTGCAGGTCTCACAGCAGGTGTGCAGCTCCAGCGGTTTGTGCACAGCCGGAGGTGTCAGGGCAGCCCCCATCACCAACCCACTCACATCTCTCTGTGTTCTGCACCTCGCCGAGCTGCGATGGGAAGCAAACACTTCAACACCTGCGCAATTTTTTAAACGCCATTGCGTCTTCACGAGCTTTTATAATGCTTTTTAAAGCCAGCATCAAGGTAGCTAATGTGTGACTAATGCACCAGCGGCAGCGAGATGGAAAATCTTTTATTAGCACGACTGACGCAGCCGTGGAGCAATGCCCAGCTCTGGTGCTGCAGCAGCATTTTGGGGAGCAGCAACTCGGGGTCCTGGTGCCCCATGGAAGGGATGAAGACAGGGACAGGGCCATGGGGGGCTGTGGGGCTGCAGAGATGGGCCGTGCTCCTGGGGTGTGCATTTGGGGACTTCTGGAGGCAGGAAAACCATAAAGGTCTCCAAAGATCAGAGATGGATTCTCCTGGATGATGTTGGGCAAAATGAAGGGGGGAATGCTTCTTCTTCTGTTAGGAATTGGGATGAAAGAATCAGAATTCGGGAAAGTTTTGCCATGAAGGGAGTAGAGGGAAGGGAACAGTTCTCCGGAGGTCCCCATTTTTCCTTTTCCTTCCCTTTTCCCTTATGTTTCCTTTTTCCCATCACCTCTCACAAACCTTCTCCCCTTTTTCAGGACCCGACAGTGTTCATGAACAACAACACTGCTCTGGTGAGTGCTGCCAGCCCCAGAACCCTATTGACTGCATTCATCTGCAGAGGGGCCCTTCCCCTGGGGGTGGGCAGAAGATACATACAGCTTGCAATGGTCCCTGCTGCCCTTTTCCAGCCCTGCTCTTGGAAGCATTTAGGGATTGCTGGGATCAAATTGCTTTCTGTTGTCATGCTGGGGAATCCCTGTCCCCCAATTGCAGAAAACTTGTCCAAAACTCTTAATGGGGTACAATGCTTGCAGTCCACACCTGCCCCCTGAAGCCCTCTGGAATGAGGATGCCTCCACCCTGAGGCAGTGCCTCCTCCGCTCTTGCTCCTCTGAACAGGATTTCCCACCTCTCACTTGCTGCTGTTTCTTCCCCTGCAGCTGCTCCCGGAGAAGGAGATGGATTACAGTGAGTGTCCCCTCTGCCTTTTGCACAAGCCCTGTTCCAGCAATCCCAGATCATCACCACGAGTGACTCTGCCTGCCCCAAAGGCTATGCCTGTTCCACAAGTGGGAGGCTGAGCTGCAGGCATCCCCTTTTCCTTGCCCTGATGGTGGAGGGAAGGTGGCATACAGCTGTGTCAAGTTGGGGTGTCCTGAGTGGTGTGGGGCATGAAGAACATGCACACACTTCCAGGGAGCATCCAGAGTAACTCTCCTTCCTTTCCCTTACTGATGGTGTAGCAGAGTTCACGGCCCCCCCCCCAGAAGCCTCCAAGACTTGGGGCACAGGTAAGACTTCCTCAGACAGCCATTGTGGTCCAAGTCTTCCTCCACAACCATTTACTTCTGTTCATCTACAAGATAGGACTTCTTGGACCAACTAAGCAGTGTCCAAGTTGCGGGTGGGAGGTGGATGGGTCTGGGGTGCAGAGATTGGCCAGGGCTCTCCACCGATGTTGGTCTATTCCTTCCCTGCTCCCTTGTTGTCCTGAGCCCACCACAGCCCTGTTCTCTGCCAGTCCATCCAGCCAGCTCCCACTGCCAATCTGGACCGCACGGATGACACGGTGTACAGCAACGTCATGGACCTGGTGAGAGCTGTCCTGCAGCTGAAGAATGAGATCAGCCTCCTGCCCCCAGAGGGATACATCCTCGTGGTGAAGGTAGGGGAAACAAAGGGAAAGCAGGCCTCCTGCAGGGATCATGAAGGGAGCTGGGAATCAGTCTGCTGAGCAGCTCCCACCGAGAATCCTTTTTGGAAAGACTTACGTGTATAGGAGGGAGCATTAGCAACACACCTTGGGTCCTTGGGTCAATGGTGGGAGCAATTCCAGGATGTCTTGTTCCTTCAGTGGCTCCTAGGGTCAATGACAGGAGAATTTCCAACGTGCCCTGCTCCTTCCCTGTGACCTTGTGTCAGTAGAGGAGCATTTCCAACATGTCTTGCTCCTCCAGTGTGTCCTTGCACCAATAGCAGGAGGAATTCCAATGAGCCCTGCTCCTCCACTGAGTCTTTGGTTCAGTGGTAGGAGCAATTCCAGCATGCTGTGCTCCTCCCTTGGGTTCTTGGGTCAAGAGTGGGAGTGTTTCCAACATGTCTGGCTCCTTCATTGGGTCCTTGGGTCAATGCAGAGTATTTCCAATATATCCTGATCCTGTTGCATCCTTGGGTCAGCGATGGGGGCACCTCCAATATATCCTGCTCCTTCTTTTGGTCAATGGGAGAGCATTTCCAATATACCCCACGCTTTTCTTCTGCTGAGTCCTTGGACCAATGGTGAGAGCATTTCCAACACATCTTTGTGTCCAGGTGTCAATTCCAGTACGCCCTGTTCCTCCATTGGATTCTTGAGTCCAAGGGGAGCATTTCCTCCCATTCTTCTCTCCCCACTGGCATCCTTAAATCAGCATCAGGGACTGTGCACCACTGTTTGGTGCCTGGATCCATTCTAACCCTACCATCACCCCACAGAACGTGGGCCTGTCCCTCCGCAAGCTGATCGGCAGCGTGGATGAGATCCTGCCCATCCTGCCCGCCACTTCCCGCACCGAGGTAGGGCTGCAGCATGCCCCATGGGGATGGGGATGGGGGAGGGGGCTTGGGGACACCCCCAGCTATAACCTCTGCACGTCATGGCCAGATTGAAGGGACCCAGAAGTTGCTCAACAAGGACTTGGCTGAGCTCATAAACAAGATGCGCCTGGCACAGCAGAACGCCGTCACCTCGCTGAGCGAGGAGTGCAAGAAGCAGATGCTGACGGCCTCCCATACCTTGGCTGTGGACGCCAAGAACCTGCTGGACGCTGTGGACCAAGCCAAGGTCCAGGCCAACCTGGTGAAGCTGTGCGTGGAGTGAGGGAATATGAAGGGGTGGGGAAGGAGAAGAGGAGGAGAGGCAGCGCCGCATTGGTCGGTAGCAATGGGAGGAGAGTGGTGCGGACGAGCTGGCTTCTGTGTGTCTCCTGTGGCCTCGCCGCCCTGTCCTCCATGTCCCCCTCCTCCTGCAGCTGCTTGTGTCTTTAGCATCATCTCATCAGTCTTCTGAAGAAAGGAGGTGCCTGGTGACGCATCCCTCCAAAGGACTGGGGGTGGCTTGGCTGTCCCCAAGGGTGGATGAAGGTCCCTTTGGGTTCGGTGGCACCAACAGGGCTGTGTGTCCATTCAGTGTGCCCAGTGGGCCTGTCCAGTGGGTCCATGTGTCTATCCAATGGGTCCCCATGTCCGTCCCATGGCCCCTCCCAGGGACAGCACATCCAACTGGGGCCCTGCGCCCTGCTGCTCAGTGCTGGGAGCTGGGGACACAGTGACCAGGGGAGCTGGCTTCCCGGGAGGGGCTCGCTGGAGGGACTGTTTGCATTTCCTTGTACATTATATAGAAGAGTTTATTTAATGATGGGCGTGCGTCGGGTCGGTTCTCGCGTCCAGCCCCAGCCAGGGGAGTGTGGGAGGGGTGGGTCCTTGTGCCCGCAGCCGTCAATGCCACAAATCAGTCGGGAGGATGGGGCCTCTTCCAGCTGAATTTGCTCCAAGCTACTCCATGTAAACGACAACAGCAACAAATTCTCTGTTTGGTTTGTGCTTGAATTGGAATTCGTACGGTTTGGGCTTTTCCCCAGCATCTTCCCACAACGCTGCTTGCGCTGGCTGAGATAAACCATGCACCAAGTCCTGCTGTGCCTTTGCTTGCTGACATCCCCCTCTCCTGGAAAAGAATGCAGGCTGGACTCCAGAACCCTGCAGCAAGGGTGTCTCTTATTCACCTCTGGTCATAAAACCGTTGAATCATTCAGGTTGGAGAAGACCTCCAAGATCCACGAGTCCAACCCCAACCCACCCCCCCATGCCCATCCCTCAGTGCCACATCCCCACGGTTCTGGAACATCTCCAGGTTTGGTGACCCCACCACCTCCCTGGGCAGCTGTGCCACTGCAGCACTGCTCTCTTTTGGAGAAGAAATGTTTCCTAATATCCAACCTGGATCTGCCAGCTCTGGAGCCCCACCAACTCCCAAATCCATGCAAGGTGCCACTCTCCCTGTTCCCATCCCAGGTCTTGCTAAGCGAAACTATTTTTGGATATTTGTACTTTGCCTTTCAAAGAGCATCAGGAAATCATGGCAAGTTCAGGGTGGAGGCAGCTGGGAGATGTTCTGGGGAATAGTACAGTCAAGAGGATGGGTGCCCCATTGGGAAGGGTGTTTGGGGTGCTTGCTGTGTCACACTGACGTTCACTCCAGAGCTTCTGCTCCATCCCCAGCCAGGCAGAGCTTTGCTGAAAGAGGGATTTTGGTTCTGGAGGCAACTAGCAAGGAGTTTAGAAGGGCTGATGTGGAGAGGAGATGAGCATACCGCGCTCTGCAGAGCCACAAAACTGAGATGTGTTGGGTCAGATGCACACAGACCCATGCATACATACAGCTTGCTGCCTTGCACATCCCATATCCTTTATCTCAGCCCTGTGTGCACACAGCAGAGAATGCATGAGCAGCTGCAACACCCTTGGGATGTGCATTTTTCTCAGTGGAATCATTTATTCCAGCCCATTTCACTCCTGATAGCACAAAGTGTTTTCTGAAACCCGTCAGGTCACATCCAGCTCCTGGGTTGGTCTCCTGGAGGAAAAACCCCGCAGGGAAAGCCTGGCTTCGGGGCACAGATAAGAGTAGATCTTTGCAAGCACGAGTCCTTGAGGATGCATGGAAGATAGAAATTAAAGCTGGGTTGCAGTAGTCATCAGAGCAAGGGGATTGGGGGTCTGCTTGTTATTGCAGGTATAGGATAGAGAGGACAATTTGCCCAGGATCCCTGTGCTGATGAACCCACCAGCATACACGTGGGTTGCTTGTGCTGATGGGCTTTGCACAGCAGAGAAGAGCAGAGCCCCTGAGCTGCGTAGTGTGAGTAGGAACTTCTGCCCCTTCCTGCTGTCACACCCCAAAGCACTGTGTCCTGCCCCACATTGTGTTGGCTGTGGTTCTGAGGCAGGATGCATCCAGAAGCAGCTGTGATATCCTCTCTTGGAGTCACAACCAGATGTGTCCCTTGGGTTCCAGATGGAACCTGCAGCAGCTGAAGGAAGTGGATGCCTCTTCTAGATCTCTCCATCCCACGTTTTGTTGGTGGAGAGGCTGTGCTGAGCTTTCCTTGAGGCCAGGATGGCCACCACCATGAGCAGGACAGCAGGAAGCAGGGCACTCCCAGCACACCTTTTGCTTCCCCCCACACTGCTGCATGTCTCACCCAAGTGACCTCCATGGTCGTGATGCTGTGAGAGGTACCCACATTACCCCCTGATCCCTAAATCATCCCTGCCAGGTAGGGTGGGAGGAAGAGCCCCACGGTTCCCAGCAAGCAGACGATGATGAACATCCAGAGGAAGATGCGGTCTATCACCATGGCCACGTACTTCCAGTCCTCCTTCACCTGCCAGGAGGAGAGGGGCTGTGAGCTGTGGGTAGAGGGTGAAGCCTCCAAGGGTTAGGAGATGTCTCAAGCATAAGGTGTGGGGATGGATCTCTACAGGGCTTCTGGGGGCACAGCAAACCCCACCCAGGTGTTCCCAAATTGTGGGTTGGGGTGCAGGCTCTGAGCTGGGTGATGGATACTGACATTATGTAGAGCAGTGTGGCTGGGAGAGGGGCATCCTGCACCCTGCAGCCTGAGGAACATTGAGCTGACCTGCCAGAGCCCGTATTTCATAGAATCATAGAATCATTAAGGTTGGAAAGAGCATTAAGACCATCAAGCCTGACCACGCCTGTAATTGCTGTGACTGCTCTAGACCATGTTGCTCAGTGCACCCCTTATTTCCCAGGGGGTGATCATAGATCTCCTGAACTAAGGCCCTCAGCATGCACGGATACAAACAGATATCCCCATCACTGACCCCCCACCCCCATGGAGGGAGCACTGGGTTGGGGAGTCCCCCTTGCCCCCAGCCCTCAATTGCCCCCCACTCACCGAGAAGTCAGCATCCTCTGCTCGCAGGTGGTCCGCGATGTACTGCACACCCTCCAGGGCCCTCAGGATGCTGGGTGACAGTGTCAACCCTTGATCAGAGCCCACCTCCTCCCCCTTGAGGGGCACCTGTGGGGCTGGGCCCCCTGATGCTTTGCCCGCTTGGCGTCCACAGCTGTAGCGGCACTGGGTGCCCTGGGATCCCCCTGAGGGCACACGGCTAGGATACGTCTTCTCCTCCTCTTCCTCTTCCTCCTCTTCCTCTTCTTCCTCCTCCTCCTCCTCCCACTTGTCATCCACATCGGTCTCCAGCCAGCAGCGGGAGGTGCTGAGCCTGGTCCCCGGAGGGTCATATTGACCCGTTGTCCCCTCAGCAGGGAGCAGCACAGGGGGTCGCTTCATGAAGAGCCAACGGGGGATGAAGCCCAGGAAGAAGCTACGCACCCAGTGGGGCATGGTGTGGGTGCTGGGGGAGCGGTGGTGCACATTGAGGACAAAAACAGTGATGATGATGGAGAGCGTGACAAAGATCATGGTGAAGAGGAGATACTCGCCAATGAGCGGGATGACCAGAGAGGTGGAGGGGATGATTTCGGTGATGAGCAGCAGGAAGACGGTGAGGGACAGAAGGACGGAGATGCAGAGTGTGATCTTCTCACCACAGTCGGAGGGCAGGTAGAAGACCAGCACGGTGAGGCAGGAGATGAGCAGGCAGGGGATGATGAGGTTGATGGTGTAGAAGAGCGGGAGGCGGCGGATGACGAAGTAGAAGGTGATGTCTGGGTAGATCTCAGTGCAGCAGTCGTACTTCTTGGAGTTGTACCTGCCAATGGCGTTTATGATGGCCCACTCGCCACTCTCCCAGTAGTCCTTGAGGTCCACGTGGTGCTCCATGTTCTCCAGGTCGATCTTGGCCTTGTCATATGTCCAGGAGCCAAACTTCATCTTGCAGTTCTGCTGGTCGAAGGGGAAGTAGGTGACATCAATGCTGCACGAGCTCTTGTAGATGGCGGGTGGCACCCACTTCACTTTCCCATTGGAGAAGAGGTGGGCCTTTGTCATGTGAGTCACAGCAAACTCCCCGTCGGCACTGTGGGGACAGAGAGGGTGAAGGGTTCCCCTCAGGAAACAGGGGCAGGAGCTCCATCCATTTGGAAGGGGATGGGTTGTGTTGGGATGGGCTGGGGTGGAGTGGGATGGGATAGAATGGGATACAATGGGATGGGATCCGATGGAATGGGATGGGAT
>NW_024884141.1:3684204-3724683 GCF_019232065.1 Centrocercus urophasianus | reverse complement strand
GGAGTGGCTGTGATATTACAGATGGTGTGTCCTCCTCCTTTATCTTTGTGAGCCAGTAGCCCAGAGGACGATATCAGCAGAGCATGGAAGACTCCTGTCTTCTGCTACTCTGATTTGGAGAGAAATTCCACCTTGCACCTGGATATGGATCCCAAGATAAGTAATGATATTTGCACCTGGCTGGCTGTCATGTGGTTGTGTTCTGATGTGGCCCTTGGTGTCTGCTTATTTTCTTTTCTGTTCTCAATATATAATTGTAATCGTTTTATGGATTATCGTGCAGTTCTTATTAACTGAATCTGCTATGTTTTTGCTCTGCTTTCTGCTCTGTTCCTTGGCTTTTTTCTTTATTCTTTTCCAAGAGTCCTGTCTTGGATGCTGTGTCTTTCATCAGTGGCTAAGAACCAAAACATCATGGCAAAAGAGTTCCTTTTCACCAAAATTGTGCCATGCAGACCCAAATGGTGTACATCTTTACACCGTTGATTTCCTTCTTTGTACTCTGTTATTGGTTTTATATCTCTCTTCCATTGTGTTGCCCAATATTGCATATAGTTCTGGTGATTCAACATAGGATTCATTTTGTACAGACCATTTTGTTCAGGTCCCACTGTTGAAGTAATTCCCTACTAACATATTCCTTCTCCATAAATAGGACTAAAGAATGAGAATAAAGGAGTAAAGATGAGGAATAAAGGGGGAAATGAAGAATGACTCTATTCTGCAGCCGAGCTTTGGCAATATTTACCATGTCTATGCTTCGTGTTTGCGGCTGCATGTGTCTGCACGGATTTGCTATCTGCCAGAGAGAATTTACCTCCTTCCAATAAATATCTGACCCTAACTTTGTTGCCAAATATACATATTTTTCTCTTTGGCTGTTGCATTTTATATGATGCCACTACGAATGCCAGATGACAATGTTCCCTCCTGCAATTGTGGAATGAAATGAAGCAGAAAATGTGAAGACAAAAGGAAAAATTGTTTTGATCTGAGAGCATTTGTTAATGACTCTCCCATTGGTCCCAGGTTGAGTTGGTTTTCTTCTTTCACTGCTTTGCATTTATCTAGGTATGGAGAAACCATATCAGGCAGCCTGGGTCACAATAATTTGACAAGACAACATTCCATAGATACCATTAGTATTCATGATTATCAAAGAGACAGCGGAAGAAGAAATTGTCCTACTCTTGTCATGTGAATATATCAATTTCACATCTTTTTTTGAAGGCAGATACGAGGCAATCAATTCTGAGGTTGGATTTTTAAGTTTCACTGCCACTTTGCCCTATTTTTCTCTGTCGCTTGAGACTTCCCCAGAAAAAATCAAATGAATGAATGCAAGATGAAAAAAACATTGTTCATCACTGCAGAAATGGCTCCATATCGAAGTGTCAGTGGGGATGTTGCATCACTGATAAATTCAGCATTTTACATACTCAGGGTTGCTTGCCCTGGGGAGGTGGAGGATAGAACAGGTTATTTCACCTGATACCATCAGCTAGTGATTTATGGCCTACTATCTTTTCTCTGACATTTATCTAGAGTTTTCATTGTTCATAACCTTACAAAATGCCTATCAGGCTTCTCTTGCTCTTCTGTGGGTGCAGCAGAATTTTAAATATGAGCACAATTAAATATAAGGCTGAATCCTTGCCAGCAGGATCTTCACAATAATCCAGTACACTAGGGCGCTAGGCAGTATTGATCTTCTGATGTTTCAGTGGGAGATGACTTAAAGCCAACTTTCTTTATAAAAGTAGATGTTTTTTATTGAAACTTCCTTTTTATTTAATGGTGAGTTGTGCTAGCAACAGAAATAATCAGTTCTGATGCAAAACAGAAATTTGGGATTAAAAAAAAGATTTGCCTTGATTGTTGTTCAACTGTGTTGAAGACAGCTCTGTTTTCTGAGACAATTTCCAATTGTTCATCACCATTTTAAAAAAGGAAAAATATACCTAAAGCAAGAGTACAGCCCCCTGCAGCCCAGAAACAATTACAGGCTACAGACAGAAACAGAGATAGGAAATAATGCATGCAAAGATGTATAAGAGTAGACAGTTTCACAAACAACATTTTTTCCACCTCATAACTGAGAAACTGCCAAGAAATAAATTGGCTGATGCAAACCAAGTTAACTTGTCTATATAAAGGCACTAAACTCACATATGCAGATATTAGAATTTGCACATTTTCTAGATTTATTCCTAAAATGTTGGCACACCCAATAAAGGAAGGAAAATACTGCATATCATTCAGTATAAATCACACCTGGGGCACAAACTGATTGCTTTTTCATTATAATAAACAAAAGGGGCAAGGTATAATCCTTTATTTTTCATCCTTTGGGGTACAGGTCTGGAGATGAGCGTGCATAAAAAGATTCCCTTTTCTTTACAGAGAAGTGTTGTGTAAACTGAGTTGCACCAATTATTTGTGGGAGTGGCAAGGCAAGGTGGCAAACCATCCCTCTGTTTGGATTTAGACTTCTTCAATGGAGATGCTTGTGTGCAAAACAGTCAATATTGAATCCTGCCTAATAAAAGGAGATAAGCAGGAACCTCCAGGGTGTGATTCATCTCTTTCTCAGGTGGATGTCTAAAATAGATGAAATGAAACATGCCTTGGCAGAGGCAATTTCTCTCCAGTTTCCAAAGAGCTCTTGATGTGTGACCACAGACTCATCCATCCATCCAGCATATCCTTCAGCATGCAACCATATGACTTCAGCATAAGGTGAGTGCCTGTGAGTCAGATGTCAGATGAACATAATGAGACCAAAAACTACAGCAGGGACATTCCAGGTCTAGCCTGGAAGTGGAAACCTGAACAGCAGAGGCTGAGCCAGGGAGACAAATTGTATTTACGTGCTTTCAAATAAAGGAGCCATCTTCAACCTTATTTCTAGTAGGTGCAATTCCAGTGAATCATGATGGAGACAGAGCTGAAGTTGGATTTCTCTTTCAAAAGTATTTTATGGCTATATTTTTTTTTCCTTGAATTAGTTTATAAATAAATAAATAAAATAAAATTAATTAATGGCAGTACCTGACCTTGTTCTGTTCCCCAGTGCTGCTGGAATAGAAAATCATTTATGTTTTCTCCATGCTGAGAGTACACTGAAGTCTTTAAATTACTGATGTTGCCTAAGACTTAGGGAGCAGGTGAATATTCATCTGAAGATTCCAGAAAGAGAGTAGGGGATAGGGTCCTAGATCTTTTTATTTCAAAGACACCACAAGAAAAAATGAGGGAGAATTCATAAATAGACAATAGCCATATCAAGGAGATCCCCACAATTTCAGCTGTACACAAAAAACTGAATACAGGGTTTTCACTGGCAATATAAAAACAGTGCTAGTGCATCCCATTATATGAGATATAACCACTCAAATGCCCAAACTTACAGTTCTGCTGGATACTCCTGCTTCTGCCTTGTTGCTGATAGAGATCAGCAGTACCTGATGCCCAGCTGCAACTCCCAGGACTCACTTAGATTCCTCTGATGTCCAGGTATCTTGAGACTGAAAAGCAGAGTAAGTGTCTGCCAGTTGGTTTCTTCAAGGAAAAGGCAACTGACCTGCATAGTTGGATAGGCCATGGCTTGAGAAATCCACAGATTACCTTCCATCTTCCTTGAAGACAGAATAAATCTCTTCCTTGGTTTCCAGGTCTTTTGTAGAGTTTGTTTCTCCTGATGCAGTTTGTGATTGTTCTTGGCTGTCAGTGTGTGCTCCAGTAGGTAAAGTTACCTTAGCCTTGTGGTACCAAATTGTCTGGCAGAAAGATACCATGTATAAATTCCATTGGTATCATTTGAGCTCAGAGTACGATGGAGCTGTTTGCACATGACTGGAATTGGAGACAGGCGTTTTTTGTCACATGAATACACAGAAAAAGTGAAAAAAGATTGAACACATGAAAATATACTGCCTTGACCAAATACATGTTCAATTAAGAATTGGCCAGATGTGTGTCAATCATAACCAAACAAGACCTACAGCACTGTGATAGAATCCTCAGACCAACTTCCTTCTCATGATCTAACGTCCACTACATGAAATAACTACTCAGTGAGTCAGATATTCATCGGTACTTCAGAGTTAGGGAAAAATCTTCTTCAGTAGTTTGAGGTAAGACCTATGTCCAAGAAAGAGCTGCCTTACAAGCCCAAAAATACATCTTGAGTTTTTTCTTTCCCTCATTTTCCCTATTTCAGCCTAAAGCAATGGGCAAGTGTATTAAAAAACTGTTAGAGGCTTAGTTTGATTCATGTCTTCTTCAGTTTGACAAGTTCCTTTATGTGGGCTGTGTTTCCTGGTGTTTAAGATCAGAAACAGCCAGTTCATCATCTACCTGACCTCTGTATTTATCCCAGGCCAGTGCACTTCTCCTGGTTTCCATCTCACAGTCCCAGTAACTTGGCTTAGACGAAAGGAGTTATTTCTGGCCTGGAGGTGAATGGGAGGGGAGTAAAACTGTGTAGGATAAGGTTTTTCTGTTTTGTGAGTAACTATGTGAAGCTGAAGCTGACATATTTTCTTCCACTCCAAAAAGGAATGAAAACAATGTGCTTGTTAAAACAATGTCTATAAACTCTTTTTAAGAAACAATCCCAAGCTTCAAGGAAAACATTTCAAACAAAGAAAATCATAAGACTATTTTGATAACAAGACATAAAGCATTCCACTTAAAACAAAACAAAAACGAACAACTTACTTTATTTCAAATGTTTAGTGTAAAAGATAAATATAGAAAAAAATGTCCGAGAGGTCTAAGTGGTCTGCTCCTTTTTATTTTTAAAGTTTTATCTCACTGAAATTAACATAAAACATTTAGATTTAGGTGACAAGAACAGTGAAATTAAGTATTTAACTGTAGGCACATGAGATAACTAGCTGGCCTCCTGCTGAACATTTTGTAGTTTGTAGGCTAAAGCAGATGAGTCAGTGATAAGAGGAATTTGCCTTTCTATGCATCTAATTCAAGTTCTAGAGAAAAATATGTAAATAACTTGTTCCAAATCTGGGTTCTATGATTACTCCCATATGGTGCTTTTGAAGGTAACTCAGTCATTGGGAATTTCCTTATCAGTCTGTCTCATGGAGTAGGTCTCAGAAGAGCAAGAGGCTTTCACAGAATCACAGAATCATAGAATCGTAGTCACTTGGCATGGAAACCAAGTAGGTGGCAAGCCTCCACTGAGTTGAACTGTGTGACACCTTTCCTTGCTCTGCCCAATAAACATGACTTCCTCTTAGGCCAAAAAAATGAATCATTTGGTGGTTAATGATGGTGATGATACAAATACATTGAACACATCACCATACAACCTATGTCTTAGACTCTTCTCCCTTCCATAATTTGTTGACTCAGCCCAAACAGTGAGAATGTGCCTTATTGGCAAGGAACACAAGGATTAGAGTATCTATTCAAGGTAAGTCTCAGCAGCAGTCACCTTCCATGATAAACTGCAGATTATTAGCAATAAGTGTCACACACCAAGACTGCATTTCCCGAATTATATGATGAAAATGCAGTGTTATGTGGTTCTAGAGGTGTGCAAGTGCTTCCAAGAAGGATATGCCTTTTAAGAAGTTATGTATTATTAGAAAAATGGGGCCATATCTCAGTATGTACATTTTACCAGGTAAATCACAACAATATCAGCAGCCAGACAATAAGAGTCACCATGAGGAAGGGATTTCTTGCGGTTCGTCTCCCCTGCAAGTTGTTCTAAGATATGTCTTGTATGGGGAAATCACTCTGAAGTGGTACTCAAAGAAGTTCTACTGCTTTGTTTCTTATAGGAACACTGGAATTTATACAGTTTGGACACTTCACCTCCCCCCAGAAATCTGCATTTGATATTCTGCATTAAATAAAATTTAGTTCTGAATGCAAAGCAACTTAGTCCTGAACAGTGTCTGAAGGTGCCGGATGCAAAGTATGTTTCATGTGAAATTACTGTAGACAATCTAATGACTTTCAAATAATTAAACATAATACTCTGACTGATTATGAGTGTTGGTCAGTATAGAAGGTCAGCGTTTTACTGACAGCCCCCAGAAATGAACAGCAAAAGGCAATTTTAATAAAGTGGGTCTGTATTGTATTCCAGAGAAAATCTGTGATCTGTGCTTAGGTTGAGATAATTACTTTAATCTATAAAGAAAAACAACAAATGTTCTTGGAGAAAATCCCTTTCACACATCTGTCTCTGCTGCTGCTTTTTTTTTTTTTGAGTCTTATCCAGAGCTCAGCTGTTGACTGCAAATTGGAAACAAAGCACCATGAACACTGACCTGGGCAAATTTGGGGACAGCAGTCATGACCTACTCCCTGGTGTTCTCTGTGTGTGTTTTTGATCATTTATGAGCCAAGCAAATGGTTTTTCCCACTGTGTGGTGACTCAAGTCCATGACCAGGGTAATGATGGGTGAGATAGGACCTGCTTTCCTGCCAGCCCCAGCTGCTCTCCTCACCATGGGGAAACCTAAGCACAAAGTACCATTTAAGGTTGGTGTTTGAATGGAGGAGAGTGAAGCTCCATTTAGAGGTGTCTGTCCCTCCACAGGAGCTAAATGAGGAGTATAGGCCATGTAGCTAAATGTTACATTTGTGAATGCATGGGTTAGAAAGGGGCCTTGATTTCTAGAGATTTGTACTACCTGGTAAGCAACGTTCTCTACCTCTTACACCCCGATCCTCTAAATATCTTTGTTCAGTAAGCAATACATGATGAGATGGATGAATGCCATTATGATATTTGCTGGTACGATTTTATTTTCTAATTGAATTGAGCTCAATGAATTCCTTCTAATGTGACACAGCATCACTCTTCTGGATGCATCCATACATTTTCAGCATGTTAATTTGACATGAAGAGTTCCTGTCTGAAGTAAGTGTAAAATAAATTGTTCTATGTGAAGGAAATCCATCCCTCTCCAGGAGTTCAGCACAAGACCTGTTCACTTCTTGCTTCCCATTTTATGGTAGCTTTTTCTTTTTTTCTTATTTTTGAAGCTTGTCATATATAGGTCACAGAATAATTTATGAGTGAGAATATAATTTTCCCCTGTAGAAGTGTAAAGCACCAGTACAGGGTTTTAACATCTCAGTAATACTGACTCAAGTGCTTTCATTCTGAATTTTAATGCAAGAATCCCATCTACTATATGATGCAGGACCTCAGGTGGTGCATGTTGATTTATGGACCATTTATTGATCTTCTGTACAGGGACAAATTTTGCTTATTGGAATTGGTGAAGAGCAGTCCAAGTTTTAACGTAGTGCCTCATCTGTGCACTTAATTTTAATTTCATTATTACCAGCAGTTTGGAGTCAGATTTGTTTTGATATCATCAACAAGTATTTGTACAGTAGTCTTCCTAATTAAACTGAAATGTCAACTTCATGCCTGCATGCAATTTTATTTTCTAATTTAAGGATCTTTTCTGTAGAAAATGCTTTAATTTAAATAAGTATCTTCGGCGAAATTTATTTCTTTGTGGCTTTCGAGTAAATTATTATATTTGAAGCAAACAAGCCATGCAGTAGAACTGTGTTGTCTAACATTTATGATGTAAAAGCCAAGACCGTTGCAGAACTAGAAAAGGGGTGTCTTGAGTCCTGACCAAAGAGCAGACCTCCAGATGGGCTGCTATAGAATCATGGACTCCATCTTTCCACAGGATTTTAGGACCTCCTGGATTTGCTGCAGAGATTTACCCTCCAGGGATGATGAAGAGGGGGACTTTTTGATCCGGGAGGTGATATTCAGCCTTCACAGCCACTCAGTTTCATGCTAGTTAGGATGCAGTGCTGTTGGTTGCAAGAGGCTTCTGAGATGGAGCTCTGTGCATTAACCATTAGTTCTTTTTTTTCCCCTTTTTTTCCCACCAGGGGATGTGTTAATGTTCCCAGTGGTCCTGCAATAAAACAGAATAAATAGATGAAATGCAGGCCCAGGCAGGTTAATGGCAAAATTCCCAGTGACTTTACTGGAGCCAAGAATTCACCAAGAAAAGGTATTTGTAACAGCAATGCATTTATGTTGTATCTGAAGCTTGTTTACAGCCTTCTGGAGTACTTATCTCTGACAAATAATCTTTATAGAGCATCTGAGCGCCTAACTGCCTTGAAGCAGAGGCATTTGCAATTGGACACTGAGGAGTGTATTTAAAAAAGAAACTATGGGACTATATGCAAAAGCAACTATTTACAGAGATAAGAAATGCACAAGATATTCAGAAATTACAAACTTTTCCATCCTCACATGGCTTTACATAGGCAGCTTAGGAAATCTGAAAAATGATCCAAATATAATAATGACAGCAAGTTGTTAATGATAAATCATAGTAAACATGGAGCTGGATATATTTTAAATAATTGTTTTGAAAAGATAATTCTTTGGTTTTCCTTTTTTTTTTTTTTTTTTCTCCTTTTTTTTCAAATTTCTTGCCCAGGACTACCATGCCACTATCTGCACTATGTGTTTCTTAGAAAAATGCTGTGCTATGTATCAGTGTATCTTCACTGGTGAGATTATCTGAGTTTTGAAACTGAAGGTTTAGAGATGCAGACTTTACATACATATTATCATCAATATGTTGTAAGAGCCTGTCTTGATTGTGAGCCTCCTTTGCATTCCAGATTTTCAGGTTTTTAAGCTGAGATGCTAAATACATGTTGAGAGCTGAAAATCTATTCTGCCTCACTCCTACTGGAAACACATAACCCAAGCATAACCCAGCCATACTCTACACAGAAAATGAATGTGAATCATTTTGTAGATAATTCTGCAAGGACGATTCTTATTTGTAGAGGAATAGAATTAACTTTATTTTCAATTCTTTCCATTTTTGACAGTTTAATTATATACATATACATATATGTGTGTGTGTGTGTGTGTATGTATGTATGTATATAATATATATACATATATATATAGGGGAATCTTTAAGAACAATATACATTAAAATAAGTGTTAAAGCTCTATTCCACCTTGAACCAGGCAAAAGGTGGATCTTGGAACCAGCACAGGTCTTATTACAATATTTGTTGCTTTAGCCCAGTGACGTCAACTGCAGCATTTAGAGCATCTGATGTGTATCATGAGATGTCCCTCAATGCAAGGGCAACCTGCTCTCTTGTCCAGAGAGCTCCTCTAGCCTGAGTACAGCAGACAAGGCACTTTGTCTCTGGTAGCCTTCTCTGTCATTACAAGAACAATAAGAGGCTGAATCACAAGCAGAACCAGACTCCTTTTGTTCCACTTCCAGACACGCCATATTTAGAAAGATTTTAATTAACTTAGCTGTTTGCACCATGTTCAGAGAACAAATACTGTATTAAAAAATGTTTAGCATTTCCTTTAGTGCCTGCCACATCTCCTCAAGATTTGCTCATAACACTCACTTGTAATGGAGAGACTCCAGATGCAATCTATTTGATAGATATTTTCTCGAGCAAGATATTGAACATCCATAGCAAAGCTTCATGGTTATTAGATTTAGCCATTTCCAAAGAACAAAACAGTGGATTAAGTTCCCAGTTAATTTTTCTTCTCTTTAATAGCTTCGAAGATATTTTTCCATTCCAAGTAAAAAAAAAAAGCCACCATCTTTTCTAAGTTATATCTGTAATGCTGCTCCACACAAGGAGTGACAATGCCAGCAGTTGTTCCTTGGCTGTGTTCCCAGCAAGTATAATCTAACAGGTGAGAAATAAAGTATGTGAGTGAAGTAACAGTGTGATACTCTACATTTAGATGATACTGAGGAATTTTTGTATATTCTAATTATTCTTTCTGAGTTTTTGTTGCTGTTGTTGTTGTTGTTTTGTTTTTTTCTCAGAAGCGTGGAGAGCCATCTTTACTGAAAAGAAAGAAGGTTCTAGAGTTATTTATTGTTTCACAGCCTTCCTATGAATAAACAGCTCTTTTGGAGCTACAGTTAAAAAAAATAGCAGCCAGGAGCCAGTGTTATTGTAAATTATGCTGATAGTATTTGGTTAGATTTCCATTTCAGCTGGCTTGAAGAGCTCATTTCTGTTCTGCAAGGAGTTTGTGCAGCTTTTTGCCTTGACTACTTGTTTGGAATGAACAACTCAGGCTGAGTTTTCTAGTAAGTTCTAAAAAAACTTTGCTATCTAAACACATTTTATTTTCTTAATGTGTTTTGATGAAGTGACTGAATGCGTTCTGTGATTCTGAGCTTTCTTGGTTTTCTGAAGCCCTGATAACAGTGTTTTGTAAACATGAAGCTGGATTTGAATCTGTGAAGAAGAGTCTTCTGTCCTGATTCCCTGTTGAATAAATGGGCAGCAAGTATGTGCTTGGTAGGTTTCTACAGAGGGGCACACTGAGGTTATGGTAATAGTGAGAAATATTTTTTGGGGTGATTCTGTCACAAAGTGACCCTGGAGGTTCAGACCACTTTCCATGAAGAGAAAAGGTTCTTCTAACTTGAAAAAGCACTTTTTAGTCACAGCAAAAGACAGGTGTAGCTAACCAGTACTGCTAAATGTAGATTTAGTTCTGATGAATTCAGGATTTTGATCTTATGTTCCTAAAAATGGAACAAGACTACTTATCATCAGAGCAAAACTTCATGTCAAGAGATGGTGTGTTATACTACCACATTTTGTAGACATTTTTGTAAGTCCTGTGCATTGTCTCTATGAACATAATTCTGCAGATAATCACATCAACTTTTTATATTAGATTTTTCCATATGATTACAGTCTGTTTGCAGAGAGATACTTATCATTGTTTTTTAAGACTGCCAGATCAGTCTGATCTTCTGAACATATGTAAAATGCTGTCATTGCTTTAGAGAGGAAGTTCTGTCTCCAGTATTCTACATCAGCATCCCAGTTTTACCATAGTGTTCTACCATGTCACTTATATGTTGTTGATCTTTGTGAGGCTTATTTGTTTATTTCAAAGGCCTTTGGTTTCAGAACAAGAAAATATCCAAAAGGATATCTGCCTGAACTTGTTTTAATGTGTCTACACTTTGTTAACTTATTTTGAAGTGAATTTTTAAAGCCAAATATTATTATACTATGATGTGCAATATTGAGCTTCTTTGATTCAGAATCTGTTACTACTTCAAGCCTATTAAATAAAAATTAGTATCTCAACATCAGAATTTGAATTGAAATACGTAATGATTCATGTGTTCTCTGCACTGATTAGCTTGTTAATCAATATGAATTTCAATATTCTCAAATTTTAATAACTACTTTTCTTACCTGTTGTTAGTGTTTGTCATTTTAATGATCTCCACAGATGTCTTAAAACCTAAGCACCTTCTGCAAGCGTTGTATTAGGAGTATGATAATAAAACTCAACCAACAGGAAGTCATAAAAATTATATTCATGTTTTTTTTCCATTTTAATGAGTCATGGTTTGATGTTCTTCAAACAAAATATCTTTACTTCAGAAATCATCCCAATGATTTTAGTGAGAATATTCAGAGAACAGGTTATTCAGGTTCAGCACCAATAACATGACCAATAAAATAATATTGCATTCAGGATGCAGTAAATATTCCCAGTTTTAAATATTCTTGCTTTGGGATTCTTTAAAAACAGGGAGAGAGGAAAAAAGTATGTAGAAATAATCTTCCCTTTATGTTTGTGGAGCAGCTAATGGATGGCACAGAAGTTATTCACTAAGCCAATGTTTTCAGTACAGTCATCATTTATCTTAAAAAGAAAGAGCCATTTTAATTTCAGTCTCAGAGCTCTTCTTCATATGATCGTTGCCCACTGAGTTTAGAATATCAATTACTATACAGTTATACAATTCATCACAGTTACTGAAATTAAATCCTAGTAAATTTAAATGACTTAGCTTTTCAAAACCCTTTTGCTGGGTTTATAGTTCAGTATAGCTCTTTATAGACAAAGATTGACTGTATCTCAAACTCAAAGGAGGCTGGAGCAGGGCTAAACTAATCTGTGGCTTTCTTGGCATTGCTTCTTCATTGCCTTCAATCCTAAAACAATCCCTTTTAGAAATTCTATTGTTTTCTGAATGCAACTGAAGTCAAGAAAGACAAAAGACCTGAAGTTTTTAAAATAGACAGACACCACACCACTCTGGACTTTGACTGTGATGACAAATGTCAGAGATAATGAGGTGTACTCATGTCACACCAATTACTTTTGCCCATGGCAGAGATCTGGGCTGTAAGCAGCATGATCAGTCTTTGCTTGTGGTTGCTGCTGCTTTCTATAGGAAGTTAAACTTTTTTGACTGGCAGGACAACAGAGGATTTACTTGGGAAGGAGCATGGAAGACTAATCTGTCTTTTGAGGCTGCACAGTATAATCTAGGAGGAAAGCAGAATGTAGTAACGTCTCCTCTTCAGTTCTGGCAGTAAAAGGTTGAGATCTGTGCTCCATGGGATACGGCTGCAAGAAGATGGTGAGATGCTATGTTGAATTTCCTGCCGATTTTGGTGAGTGATCTTGTTTTATTGTAGACTTCTAAGTCCCATGTCTGGAGCCCCCAACACAGGAAAGATGTTGAGTGTTTGGAGAGGACTGAGAGGAGGGTTACAAAGATGATCCATGGGCTGGAGCACTTCTCCTATGAAGGCAGACTGAATCAACTGGGCCTGTTCAGTCTGGAACAGAAAAGGCTGCAGGGAGACCTCATTGTGGCATTCTAATATTTAAAGGTAGATTATAAACATGGGGGAAATCAACTTTACAAAGGTTGATAGTGATAGGTGAAGGGGGAATGGTTTTAATTAAAGGAAGGGAGATTAAGATTGGATGTTAGAGGAAAGTTTTTTCTGAGGGAGTGGTGAGGAGCTGGAACAGATTGCCCAGAGGGGCTGTGGATACCTTGTCAGTGTTTAACACAAGGTTGAATGGGGCTCTGGGCAACCTGATCCTAGTTATTGATCTAACAGTTTCCAACCTGTCTGTGTCAGGGAGATTGGAAGTTGATGATCGTTGAGGTCCCTTCCAACCCAAGGCATTCTATGATTCTATGATTCTATGATTCTATGTCTACATAGTCCTATGATAGCCAGAGTTTGCGCTTGATCACGCAAGTCAGAATCATGCTACCATTACATACACCACATGCCTTGTTTGTAATTTGTATTTGATTTCTCGCCAACCAAGAAGGTTCATCTATCATATGGCCTGCCTCTGAGTATCTTGTGAAGGTGTCCCAAAAATGGGAAGGTCTGTAATTTTGTGCTTGTGTATTCAATGATTTTGTGGAGGAAAATGAGTGATTGTGCACATGAAGATTGATCTGCATGCGTGCACTATGACTCATCATGGCAGGAAATCAGTATTAACTGTGTGCCACAACAAGGAATTTGGGCACTGTTGGCCTTGCACCAGGTAGATGAGGCCTCCTGGCTCCATTGCAGTTCAAATATTTAACATCACCCCAGATGTGAGCTGAGAAAGTAAATAATTCATAGAGTTTGCCATAGAAAGAGCCAGACAGTCAGAGAAAACATTAAACAGAACTTTACTCAAAATTGCAAACATCAGTATAATAAAAGGTGCCAAAATAACACAATATAAAATGTAAGAAAGCCTGCTGTAGAAAGAAATATACAATCTACTGGCACCAAACAAGAGTGAGAAAACAGACATTTAATAGAAAAAAGACTGAAGATAATTCCTCAGGTAAGTTGGCTGGTTTATTAGTTGAAGACATAATGATTTCAGGAACTGTGTTTCAAAAAAGGTCTTGAAGCACACATAGATGGGAATTTCTGAGTTGATTTAAAGCGGAATGCTATATCAAGCTGTTAACTTTAACTAGTTATTTATGCGCAAGTTTTTTCTTCTCATCTCAGTATTGGAAGATATAAGCTTGTTTCTCACTCTTCACATTTCTGTTCTGATATTTTTCTGTCATTTTATCTCACATCAGCTTGACTAAACTTGCTGCCAGCACGAGGCCTTCACAACTTGTGCTCCTCTTCTCCTTGGGATGTGTTTATCACACCTGCAGTCCATTCTACATCAGTTTGATTCTATCTGATATTATGTGTACCAAACAGAAAGCAAGAAAAGGACAAATTGAAAGAGACATTGCAGCAGCAGTATGGCTTCTCAGGACACTTAAGTCCAGCCAAACAACCAGTGCAAAATGGAGCAGTTGAAGTCACTCCAAGATCACCCTCTAGGCTCTGACCATCTCACAAATGCCTGTTGAGAAACATGACGATCCATGGGGATTTGAGCTCCAGCTATCTGCTCTGGGCAGCTCCACAAAATGGCCAGCCCTTTGTTCATGCCTGTCCAGGACCTGGACATCGTGTACCTGCTCCTCACACATACAGCCAAAGGCACTGCTTCCAGCCTTGTTTCCCCAATGGAAACCAAAGTGAAGCTGACAGGTGCTGCTTGGCTGGAAAAGCTAATAGATTTCATGCCACTTGCTGTGGAGAGAGAAGGAGGACGTTGTGGGAACATTTTTAAAGAGTCAGTTCTAAGAGATAAAGAAACATTAAAAATAAGTGATTTCATTGGCAATCTCTAGACTGATTTTCAAGTGTGTGAATAGAGCTTACTGACCTTGCTGAGTTTCAAATCTGGGACAATTCAAACAGGGGTCTAAAAACAGCATATATACTGCTTATCTATATGGGATACATAATATTTATATTATCCAACCAGATGTATAATCTTGGAGGATGTTGTTAAGAGACAGAGGAAATATGGTGGCTGCAACACGCCTCTATTCTTCTCCTTGTTGCAGGGATGGAGAAGCAGTTGAAGGACTGGCCCTGGTCCTGCTGTGCCTGAAGATGGAAGGTGGCTCATTGGAATTTTCATAAGTATTCCGATTACCAAGATTTAGAGAACATTTCCACTTCAGCACTTCCATAATCTTCATAGTGTTCTTCTGTTAAAGTAAACAAACCAGAAGTTTGTATAAATAAAGAAGAAATCATCTGCAGTTAGCAAGGTCTTCTGCACCAACGGTTATAATCACAAGCAATTTCTTTGCAATGAGAGGAATGTCTGAGAAAGGCATTTGTCATCTGTTGGGTAAATTTGTAACAACTTATTTTAGCATTATAGATATGAAAGACATATCGAGTAAGGTAGTACTAAATGGAGTCATAAAACAGACCGAAACCTCATCCAGAGGGCTGGCAGCAATGACTCAAACACAAATCTATTAGAGAGCACAAAGGACAGGCAGACAGTTAGCAAATCTAAAGGAAAACCAGCCATCCATCTCCTCTGGACTCTGTGCTCACGTGTCCCTTTGCTGGCAGAGCTCATGAGCCAGGGACCATTCACAATGCTGCCAAAAGTAAAATATCAGCTCCTTGCCCTGCATGCATGACAAAATTCTCCTCATGCCCCTTCCCATCTGCTCTCTTGCAGCAGAGACAGACTTCTGCATAATACCCCATGTTTTCTCCACACTTTATTCAGCCCCATGGATATTTCCATCATACATTTGCCTGATGTTCGCTGCTCTTCTGATAATCCACAGGCAAGCTTTCATAGAATCATAGAATGGCTTAGGTTGGAAGGGACGTCAAAGATTATCCAGTTCCAACCCCTGCCATGGGCATGGTTGTGAACTGCTAGATCAAGCATGACATCAGGTTACTCAGGGCACCATTCAACCTGGCCTTGTGTGATGCAGAAAGCTGTGCACCAGTCTCAGTGTTCTTATTTCATTTATGCTTTTTCTTCTTTTTGTAGACTGATAAATCTGTGAGTAACAAATGCTTCTGAAAATATAGTTTGTGTAGGCCATCTTAAGGCCTTCGAAGTGGATGGGGTCTTCAGGAAAAACAGAAAAATAACTTATTTTTTCCAGATGCAACAACAACAAAACACAAATACTTTTGTTAAGGTGACTGATCTTCATAGTTGAGAAATAGATGTTTGGGAAGTCAGCATTCCCCTTTTGGGAGAGCCATTACTAACTGTCAGTAAGAAACACCTGTAAGCAATAGGCTGTTAGTTTTCTATCAAAAAAGAAAACAATCAGCATGAGCCTTGCACAGAGCTGGCTTGCAGTGTTCAGGGGAAACCAGAGAAGTTATAAATGGAATGCTGCAGTGAAGCATATGATTAGGACCAAGATGAAATTTCCTTTTGGCAAAACCTGGTGCTGAGGGTGTGAGCTGGGAATAGGGAGGAGCCATACTGTGTTGCACATTGCGTACTCTGCCTCCTGCAGTGTAAGGACAACACAAAGCCATTGGCTGCTTTCAGAAGCTGACTACTTTCTGTGTGCAATAGGAACAGTACATAAAGCTGTGGAAAATAGGGAATGTCACTGAGTAGCTCAGTTTCTTTTGCTGGAATTAATTGCCAACTGCTGTGGTTCTTCGCTTCAGTTTGGCTACTATCCATGGACTTTGAAAGTGCTTATCAGGTTGTACTCCTTATACTTTCTTGTCTTCATCTGACCTCTTCAACAGCTGTAGCTGGTTTACTTCAAAAGAGCAGATAGGAAACCATGGCTTAAGTGTTATTTTTGAAGAAAATTCCTCCCTTCCCAATTAAAACTGATAACCTATGACAGATTTATTATTGCTTGTGAAGAGTGCTCAGAAAAGACACTTACTTTAGATATTCATGCAAAATGTTATAGTTTATTTCATCCAGGCACCTTACAGACATCATTCTTAGTTCTTGTCTGATCTTTTCAGTTTTCATGACCTTCATGTGATGATTAGATCAGGATTGGCAAGCTTTCACAGTAAATTCAAGAAATTCAAGTGGAAGATGGGATCTGAAGGACTATGCAGATTTGTGTTGCTACAGAATCATTAGAAAGCTATTTTTTTGTTTGTTTGCTTGTTTGTTTAAGATTTGTCCTATTGTAACTTATCTAAGGGCCATGTATGTGTCTGTATTTATTATGATTTGTTTTTCATAGTGAATGTGTCTAAATAGAATGCATTGAGGGAGAAACAGTTGGACAGTGCTGTAGTCAGAAAGAGAAGATATATATCTGAACACTTTGCAGCTTTCTCTTCTATTCTAGAATTTGTGTACAGACATGGTTTATTCAAGGTTGCTGTAAAGCTGGAAATGCTTTAGACAGCTAGCACACTTTACAAAGCACAGGAGACAAGATAAAAATGCATTTTCTCCATCAGAACAAGGAAAAGTTGGGAATTTGGGAAGTCATCTTTTGACTGAATGTCATAAATTACTTGGAAGAAGGGGAAGAAGGAAACAAAGTGTCCCTCATTGCTCTGATTCTGAAGGAGAAATCTTCCCATAAGTTCCTCTGCTACTGTCTTGTGACCATGGAGTCAGCATAAGAAACTGGTGACAATGAAATAGACTGGCAGTAATCACTTTTAATAAGCAGAATAGTTGCAATGACATCTAATTTCCCTTGGACTGCATTTAATGGAATCTTTTTGTACAAATACAATGGAAAGAAATGTCTTGTAGATGAAATATCAAAAGCATATATATAATGGCAGTCCTCAAACATAGCCCTGAAGGGCAGGTTTCGTGGGAGAAAAAGAAAAAGCAAACACAAAAAGCTTTTCTTTTTTTATTGCTATTTAGTATTTCAAATGTGAAATTTATGCTTGCATCAAGAGGAAGCGTTACACAGTGTGGGTTAAAAAACAAAAGCCAGAATTCACAAAGCTGAGTTTCAGCACAAACACTAACCTGCACGATTAATAAAACACTACTGAAAGTAATAATAAGTCAGCAGCAGTTTTACAGGAACTCCTCTGAAACTAGTTGAAAATATCCTGTCTTCGTTTCATCACTCAAAACATTTGTGTTGTGTTTCTCTTGCAGATAAAAACTGTTTGCTTTCTCAGGATACATTGTTGTACTTACCAGAACATGCTCTCTGTTTGCTGGGAGCAAACGGTCCAGGGGAATGAGTTCTCAGTGTGATGGGCAACATATGGGATTGAGTGAGACATCCAATGAATGTGGATGCAGTAAAAGCTGTTCTTTTGCTCAGAGTGAATGTTAATGATGTTTCCACGGTTCATGAATAAACTCACTCAGAACATGAAGTTCTTGGGGAAAAAAACAACCTCTGTTATTTAAGAAATATGCTCATGTTGCTATTGAATCAGAAGCCAGCAGTAGCAACAACAGTTGCTGACAGTATTAAAAAATAATATATTTTTTGTGCAATCAGCTCAAAATACTGAAGATACCAGTGCAAAAACAGTCCAGCTCTATACACTGGCAGCATGTGGTCTTGGACCATCAGTTCAGGTTTTCAGCCAATGCTTTGTCTCTGGCTGTGTCAAGGCTTGTTGACTTACCTGGAACAAGATCAGGGTTTTTCTGGCCTCACTGTGGGTCCTGAATGCCCAGATTTTCTTTCAGAGAACAGTGGGCAATGAGAAGGAGAGAAAAGAGATGTGCTCAGCTGTATCATGTCACTATGCAGCCCTGCATCAAAGCTGGAAGGTGCTGGCCTCTGCTATCTAAACTCTGCTTTCTCCCAAATCTGACCATTCTGATACATTGTTTATGAAGGTTTCCTGTAAAGGCACCCTTGACTTGCTTGCTCATCCCTTTACCTTTTTTTTTTTTTTTTTTTTTTTTTTTTTGATTATTGAAATAAAGAATAAACTCTTTTCTCTGGACCTCAGCAAGGGGCCCTCACACAAAGGTGTATCAGTGTGCGTACAGCTCGAAGAAAATTGATTGCATGTAGACTTTGGATTTTGGTGGAAAACAATTGGAATCTGAAGCGTCGTAGAATCATTTGAGTTGGAAGGGACCTTTAAAGGCCATCTAGTCCAGCTCCCCTCCAATGAACAGGGACATCTGCAGCTACATCAGGTGCTCAGAGTCCCATCCAGCCTGACCTTGAGTGTCTCCAGGGATGGGACATCCACCACATCTCTGGGCAACCTGTGCCAGTGCTTCACTGCCCTTATAGTAAAAAATACTATCCTTACATCCAGTTTAAATCTCCCCTCTTTTAGTTTGAAACCGTTTCCCTTTGTTCTATTACAACAGACCCTAGTAAAGTGCCTGTCCCATTCTTTCTTACATTCCCCCCCTGAAAGGCTGCTCTCAGGTCACCTCACAGCCTTCTCTTCTCCAGGCCAAACAGCCCAAAGCTCTCTCAGCCTGACCTTATGGGAGAGGTGTTCCATCCCTTGGAGCATTGCAAGGTGGCCTTCCTCTGGACATGCTCCAACGGCTCCATGTTTCTGCTGTACTGAGGACTCCACATCTGGATGCAGTGCTCCAGCTGAGGCCTCACCAGAGCAGAGCAAAGGGGCAGGATCACCTCCTTTGCTCTGGCTGTACTGCTTTGGATACAGCCCAGGATAAAGTTGGCCTTCCGAGCCGTGAGGGCACATTGCTCATATCCAGCTTCCCATCCTTCCCCAAGTCCTTTTTGGCATGTCTGTGCTCAGCCCTAAGCAGAGCTCACAGAACTTTGATCAGAGATAGGATCGTACAGACCCTGTGATGTGAAAATCTCTCTAGAGACCACAACCATGGTTTTAACAATAGTTATTATTGTGTGCTGCTACCACTAAGAAGTATTTCCATCAAATAAGCAAATACATGTCCTTTAAAGAAACAAAATAGTGGGTTTCTCCATATATTTGAATATTGCTGCAAGCATGAGAAAAAACAGGAATGTGGCTTTCATTCATAAAAAAAAAGAGCAAACAAACCAGCAATGCAGACAGTCCTGGAGAAGCTGTAAGAGCCCAAGTTCACACCAACATTGTGGAACATAGCCTCTGGCCCTGCTGTACTTCCATTTGCCTCTTGCTATCACATGCTTGGGGCTCCACAGGCTGATTTGTTTTCATATCAAACAGTAAAACTAGGTAAGTTTGCTTAAAATGGAACATCTTGTTGTTATCTCTTAAAATGATATGCACTGACTGATGCTGGATTTTGGGTTAAGGCTATTGCCCTCTTGACTTCTGGGTGTAAAAGTTGTTAGTCATTGAAAATAAGGTCTGAAGTCTGCCTTTAGAGAGACACTGAAGTCCTGCAATCTTTAAAGTGCAAATTAGTAATCCTAAAAGAAATCCCTGAGTTATCAATTCATATCCACTGTGATGAAAGTACATATATATATGAATTCTCTATGTATAGACTCATTATGATGGATGCCAGCCTTGTTTTCTTCCTCTGTAGAGGAACTGTTTCAGTAAGGAAGGATCCAGCAAGAATGAGCTTTCACAGTGAGAATTTACGAGAAAAGCATGCCTCTGATGAACAGGAGATAAAAAATGCCTTGAACAGCTTATAGCCTAAATAGACAGACAGTGTTTCCAGAGACAGTCTCAGTCATTCAATAAAGGACCAGTAAAAGCTTTTTATTGAGTGTGGATTTGATTTTACTCAGTATATCTTAAGGTTACCAAGCCTTCCACTAGTGCTTTTTTTTTTTTTTGTCCTGGTCTGGATTATACAGCATGGTAAGGTTTCCTAAATGGGCTGCCTCCATCCAGACATTCCAACCAAAATTCTCAGTGCAAAGTCCTGCAAAAGGCTGCAGATAATTATACTGAACACATCTTTTACTGTTTTTAAAATAAAGCATCAGATAGGACCAGAAACAACACAGGGCATTACAGTGACATTTTTATTAGATGGAAAGAAAATATATAGCTAATTCTTACTTGAAGGAATTGCTCACAGTTATGTAGTTAACTTCTAATTTATAGCCAGAATTTATTTGCTGTTAGGTGACATTGACTCTGGTGACCAATGCCTTAGATTATTTTTTAAGGAACAATTTTATAGCTGAAAAAACCACATATTACAGAACCATTTATAAAGTTTAAATGTCTTAAGCTAACAATATGTGATTGCACAGCCAAAAGTGAAAACATTATGGCTTGCTCGGAGAATTCATAGCTCTAATACGTGGTTATGAAATTGGGCTTACGACAATGAAAACACAGCTTATGTCAGCACACTTCCTCTAATGAGGCTGCAATTGTAATAGAAATCTCTGTGCTTCATCTTACCTAGGCGCTCAGTTTATGCCCGTTCCCTGATTGTTCTGATTTCATGCAGTCACACTATGAAGCTTTTGTATGAATATTTAACACTGTGATTTGCATTACATTGGTGCCTCATTGTGTAGGGGACTGTACAAGCCACATAGTGAGAGGCAGTCTTGCTGCTAGGAGTTTAAATTTGACAAGACAAGAAGAGTGGGAGAGGAAATAAAAGTGTAGGGAAGGAAAGAGGTGCACCTAGAAACTCTCTGCAAAACTGGAGCAGAGAGGGCATTTCTGGGCTCTGTGTCCCATTCCCTCTCTAGGAAGTTTCTTATATATGTAGATTGCAATAACAGTATTAATCACTCAGGATCATTTACATTTTTACTTATTAACTGGTTACTAGCTCCTTCAAAGTGAATGTGTCTCTGTGTTCTGAAGTACATCTCATCACTGACATAAGGAATACAAACATTTCATTGCTCAAACAAACATACATTGCCTATTTGTGGAGGTGAAGACCTATCACTTCTTCCCAAGTTTTGGAGGCTTGTTCTTGCTCTAACTTACATCACCTCCAGTTTTGCCTTATTTTGTTCTTAGCTATCAGTACACAGTAACACCTGCAATTTCAGAGCAGGGCTATGAAGCCACTGAAAAATTTAACACTTTTTATTTAGATGAGACAGATAATGATGCCAGTGATTTCTATGTGAAAGTGATAATCTTTTCTTCACTCCTTTTTAATCAGTATCATTCACCTATGTCACTGTGAATGCTAAATCTATGTTCAAGAGCAAATTTATTTTGGGGACTGGGTACAGAAATTTGTAATTTGCTACTCTCACCCCATATTTTATTAATGGTTTTGATGTTGCCAGTTATTACTTCAATAACCTTCTATTCAAGCAGTTAAAACGCAGATGATATATTTGTCTCCTAATAGTTCTTCATCAATTAGTTGGCAAGACTGGAGGTACACTGAGCCAAATGATAGCCACACGCTCTGATGAGCTGGGACAGAGAACACAAATGCAAGAGAGCAGTACTTGGTTGTTGTGTGATATGCCTGAGAGAAAGTTAATTGGAAGCTGTCTTACTGAACAACGAAAAACCACAT
Source organism: Centrocercus urophasianus (assembly GCF_019232065.1). Taxonomy (NCBI): domain Eukaryota; kingdom Metazoa; phylum Chordata; class Aves; order Galliformes; family Phasianidae; genus Centrocercus; species Centrocercus urophasianus. The sequence continues at coordinate 3,702,608 of NW_024884141.1, read as the reverse complement.
TAGGATTGAACTCCACAGTAATGCAAACACAGAGGTTTGTATACTATTTAACTTCTTTCCATGTATCCAAGTGTTTATATTGTGTATTCAGAATGAAAGTAAACCCAGGAGTTTCACTGGCTGTCTAAAGTTATATGTCCTTGCAGAAAGGGCATACATTTTTGTTTGGATGGATGGATGGAGCTGTCTAGCAATCTACACCTCAATCCGCTTGATCATTTTAAGGCTGTCACTTTCCCTAAAGGCCAGAAGCATTTGTAACATCACACCAATAGTAATGGGAGAACTTAATCCATGCATGTGTAGGTAGATCTAATTCTTCCTACTAGAGAGCAGCAAAACACATCACTATTTAAACATACTGCTTTACATATATATAAAAAATATGTAATATCTATGCATGAACAAAATGAAGTGCAGCAGGAGGTCAATCAAAGCAATCCAATCTAGAGATCATAGAATCATAGAATCATACAATGGCTTGGGTTGGAAGGGACCTCAAGGATCGTGAAGCTTCAACCCCCCCGCAGCAGGCAAGGCCACCAGCCTCCTTGAATCCAACCTGGCCTTGAACACCTCCAGGAACGGGGCATCCACAACTTCTCTAAGCAGCCGATTCCAGCACCTCACCACTCTCATAGTAAAGAATTTCCCCCTGATATCCAACCAAAATCTTCCCTCCTTCAACTTAAAACCACTCCCCTTTGTGCTGCCATTATCTACCCTTTCAAAGAGTTGATTTATTTCCTCTTTGTAGGCTTCCTTGAGGTACTGAGGGGCTGCAATGAGGTCACCCTGCAACCTTCTCTTCTCCAGGCTTCTCTTCTGCCCAGCTCCCTGAGCCTGTCCTCAAGGTGAGGTGCTCCAGCCCTGTGATCAACTTTTGGACCTCCTCTGAACCTTCTCTAACAGCTAACAGGGATGGAATTTGACTCTCATTAGGGAAACAATGAAGTGTGTTTACCTTATATGCAGGCAAACTGAGATTACAGGTTCTAGGATCCAGGCCTGTGGTTCATTTCTCTTTGCCGTGTAGCTTCTAGGAAGATATTATTTGCACTTTTCAGTCTGAACTTTTTAACCATACCTTTAAAATGAACAGGAAAGAAAGTTGTGCTGTTTTAAAATAAATTCCTACCAGATACTCAGTTCCAAAGCATCACACATGAATACACACAGATGACTGTTTTATATCAACAAGAATTCATATGTACTGATGCAGAAGAGGAAATACAGGAATTTGTGCTCTTCATCTGTAGAAATGTAAAATCTGAAATATAAGACATATCTTTTTCTAGGAGATGCCTGAATTGTTAGTTCTATGCTTGTCTTTCATATATGTCATTGTAACTGCTTCTGCATAGGAATTAAACAGTATTATCATCTCCAGGAGAAAAAAGAAAAAAAAAAAAGGAAAAAAGGAAGCCTAACAACAACAGGCATTTCTTAGTCATTTTGCTTGAAGAGAGATGCTAGCTGTGAGCCATTAGTGTGTGTAGAAAGAGATAATTAGAAGAAAAGCAGAGATTAAACAAAAAAATTTAATTTATGTGTGAAAAAGCAAATGCTCTAAGATAAATGTTTAATCCAGAATATTTAACTATTTCATTCTTCACCCTCAGCCTGCTTGTTGAAATGAAATTTGATGTAAAGAAACAGAATCTTGTATTATCTTTGTGCTTTCTTAACTGGATCTACTTATCTCTCATCTTGGATGATGAACTCTGAAAAGGAAGGCTCATTTTTCCCCTCTCTGTGTGGGTCTCTTGAATTTACAACTGCAAGTGCATATTTATAAAGTTGCACCCTTTGTGACAGTGCAACACATTAAAGGCAAATTAGTAAATAGCAAATTAGTTCTTCCATAGTGAAAAGCCAGTCAGAGGAGGGCCTTGGAGAGTGCAATATCAATGCCAGGAGATTTTGGAGAGACAAATGGTCCAAGTGGCCCCTAAGCCCACGACTGTACTCCATGCCTACTGAACTCAATGACTGCTTTTGATCTTTTGTCTTTAGGAAGAAATGTACTTCTGATCTTTCAGGAAGACTGAAGAACCGACGCTGGATTGTAAAAATAATGCTGTTTTCTGGATATAGTGGGAAATTATGGAAACTCTTCCACCACACTGCTGCCATACTGGTTGCTGTTTTAAGATGATCCAAGGAGTGCAGTGCTTTTTTCACTTGCATGTGCCAGTCAGATGGACAATAACCTGGTAGATCCTGACTGCAGAAAATGCTATTGATCCAGGGAGAGAGATGGACTGTGAGCCAAGTGACTCTTTCCTGTATCAACTCCATTGCCAAAGAGTGAGTGTAAAAGAATAACTGAAAAGTGTCAAATTCATTCTGAAATATATCTCTACAATACAGTAACAACACAGTGTGTTGGCAGTACATATCTTATCTTTTATCCTGACTGGGGGCTGATTCTTAATCTGCTATATCAAGTCTCCTTTATACTCTTCTGTCAAAATATAGGATTATTTTATAGTCAAAAAGCAGACAAATGTGACTCAGATACACTAAAAGCATAAAAATCCTTGCAAAAAGAAAAAAAAAAGAAAAAAAAAAAAAAAAAAAAAAAAAGATTTTGAGAATATTTAGGGTGCATGAGGCCTTTAGTTTTGGGATGTAAAGCTCATCCAGCTCATATATCCATTCTGTTATTTTTTTGGTTTGCACTGCTCCTGTGTGACTGTATTGACCAGGCTGTGATTTATAGCTGTGCAACCAAACTGAGAATCCAGACCACAGCAAGATGAAGGTACAGAGAGCTCTGACTAGCTCTGTATCTCAGCACATCTAGTGCTTCGCTGTCAGTTTCTCTGAATATTTACTGGGAGAGAGTACACATTAATTAAAAACATAATTTTGGATCATAATAGGTGTGAATTTGAAGTCTGCCTGGAACAGAAATATCACAGTTCTCCTGTCTGGTCTTGCTAACTAATGAGGTAAAAAGCATCGAATGCATGGGTTTTCAGTTGTTGTCTCTTCTTACTTTAATTGAATAAATCTTTATCTAAGGCCTGTTTAAATAAATGTCACACTGAAACACTGGAAACTGCCAGGCAATGCAATATAACGAAGATGCACTCCTTCTGCCCCATCAGGATGACGAGTTCAGTGGCAGAAGCCACATGTAGGGGTCTGCCCTTGGCCAGAGGTCTCCCTGAGATGTCATTTGGATCTGAGGGGAGCTGCTCCTGGGCATTGGAACAGCTTTAGGGATTTCCTGTGGTGTCACTGCATTGAAAATAAAAAACGTGGATTCACGCCTTAGTGGGACTGTGAGAGGCAGTGAGGAGAAACTGACAGGAACATGCTGCTACAATTAACTTCACTCATAACTTCAAGTAAGGCAAGAGCAGGAGAACAGGCAAGCACTGCTCATGTCAGTTCTGATTCCAGTTTCCAGGTAGATGACAGAGAGGACTTCTTCTAAAACCTGACGTGTAAAATCTGCTATTGTACTAAAATTTGCTCTAATATATACTTGGATAAAGTGACAATGAGGTTAAGGAAAAGGATGTGTACAGACCACGAAAGCTGTTCTGAAATGCAGAAGTTGTGGATTTGTCTCAGCCAACTTTCAGAGCTCTCAGCACAGCTCAGATAGCAGCATACCAGAGCCTGGGGAACAATTCTCATCAGCACCTCATCACACAGTAGATATCTATTTTTGATCAAGGTCACCACTGTAAGCTCTGCTTACTGTATTGACTTCATCTCCTCCTATAGATCTCTGTTAATAATGGAAGCAAAGATACCATATTTAGCCCTCTTATTGGAAGGAAATGCATGAAATAGGTATGGTTTATTTTTTTCATTTTTTTCTTTGTGGGTTTTTTTTTTTTTTTTTCTCTGCAAGTTAGATATTTAAATCCAGTACTCCAAATATTCTGTCACTGTGCCATAGAATAACGGTCTATCAGAATATGTGCCAGCCTTTTATCATACCCATGAGTATATGTGTACATGTATATGCATAAGGCAAAACTCAGCCTCGTTTATTCAGGTGCAATGCATGGTGTGATTCTAAGATTATATGAGAAAAAGGAGGCTGTAGTGGGCCACATAGCAATAGAGCAGCCTAGAGCTAAGCTTCCGAAGGAAAATGTGCGGTTAGGACAAGAGTTATTTGGCCCCTCCTGCTCTGTAACACCATGTCTTCTCTGCTGCTCCAGTAATTCATGCACCCTGTATCTGTAAACAAGTTGTGAGTCCTGTGAGCTACCAGGCATTCTGCAAGGTGCCATAGGGGAACTGTATGGGAGCACTGGTTGCTAGCTCAACACTGATTAGGCCTGAGATCACATCTGTCTGGAGAGGCACAGACAGCTGTGCATGCATCTTCTCCACCTGTGCTTCTGGACTCAAGTCGGTTTTGACACGGAAGCCATGCAAATAAAGAGCAAATGTTTACAATGGGGTTCAGCCCTATGCATCTAAAGGGGTTTCTCCTTAAAGGACATGGTTTATAATTCTGAGTGAATAGAAACTGTGACGTGTTTACAGTGAGATTGGATGTGCTAAGAACATTATGAAAATCCTAGGGGAAAAGCCAGAGCATTGAGCTGCCTCCTCCAAAAGCCTGGTTCACCAGATATGTTAATAATCATGCCTTCCTTAGACTCTGCAAAAATTTGCCTCTCTTCCCCTTATCCATAATCTTTAACATGGCATCTGGAGGTGGAAGGAATTAAAATGGGCCCCTCACTACAAGAAAGATATTGAGGCATTGGAGCATGTCCAGAGAAGGGCAATGAAGATGTGAAGTATCTGGAGCACAAGTTTTATGGGGAGTGGCTGAAGGAACTGGGGTTGTTCAGTCTGGAGAAGAGGAGACTTGGGAGACCTCATCTCTCTCTACAAGTACCTAAAGGAGGTGGTGGAGAGATGTTTGTCAGCCTCTTCTCATGGCTAACAATGATAGAATGAGAGGTAATGACCTTCAGTTGCACCAGGAGAGGTTCAGGTTGGATATTAAGAAAAACTTCTCTGAACAAATAGTAGTGCATTGGCACAAGCTGCCCAGGGAGGTGATAGAGTCAGTGTCCCTGGAAGTGTTCAAGAAACATGGAGCTGTGATACAGAAGAGCATCAGTGGGCATGGTGAGGGTGGGTTAGAGTTGGGTTGGATGATCTTAGTGGTCTTTTCCAATCTTATTGATTCTATTGATTGGTTCTATGATTCTATCATTCTGTTTTTTAATCTTCAGTTTCCCCATTCAAGACCAAAAGACAAGCCAAGCTTTTCCTTTTGCAGAAAGGGAGGTTTCTGGTTAGAGATCTTATTTGAAGGCTTGCAATATTAAATTCATGAAGTGACTTTCCCATCTAGATGTTTTCCATTTGATAACACCAAGTCAGTAGTTTAGACATACCATGTTAGTATTATCATTATCCCTTACAGTGTACTTCTTAGCCTATAAGAAGTGGCAGAAGATGCTATTATCTGGTACTGCTAAGAACCAGAGCGGGGGGCAATTGCCTACCTGTGTCCCTGGACTCAGTTCTGCATATTTCTCACATCACTAAATTTTACCTCAGGAGCTACCTCAGGAGCACTCTATTTCTGACTTATTGAATTCTGGAGCATTGTAACTTGTTAGCTATGACAAAGTCAGTCTTTCAGCTGGGCCTTTATGATGAGGAACTTGAGTGTCTGCCTAAAGACTTGTTTGAGGTTTGCTTTTGTGAGAGGGTTGCCACATTCTGTTGCGGACCTAGCTCCTAATTGTTATTCATGGGAAGAACAGTCCATCTGTCATCAAGATTTATTTGGGGATAAATATTAAAATTCTATTCTCATGTGAAAGGCTAGTATCTGTCTGGTGTATATTCCCTAAGGAAGGCAGTCTGGATAGATGTCAATGTGGTCAAGAGGACCCATTTCAGAGAAAGAGCAGAAGGAGATGGACACATACACACATAAATACATGTATGTCTGTCCTTGTGTGTATATTTGCACAGGTAAATATATTTGGATTTGTTTTTATATACTTAGAAGTACATATGAATATATAATCAAAATCAGCTTGCTCTCAGTCCTCTATGATCTGAATGCATGAGAGGTGTTAGAGAAAATGAGAAAATGTTAGAAATTGTTCTTCACTGCGGCCTTTTTTATTCTTCCTTCCTCAAAACTTTCATAGTGACAGAACTATCCACATAGTTTCAGGAAAATAGATACATCTTCTAAAGAAAGAGTAAGGTAGAACATGGCCTCAGATATGGGTCACGAGTTAATATAAAATACCTTAATTAATAGGGTTTTGATTCCCACAACAATTTATAGTTGATCTACTACCTTTTAGTCTTATGTTATTTTATCTTATCTTACATTAAACAGCAGTAATTTCTAAAAGTCTTTTTTTTTTGTTATTAGTGAAAGATGCATTTTTAAAAGAGTTTATCATGCTACTGAAGCATCACAAAATGAATCGACTAACATCATCATAGCGAAATACGACATTTTACTGCCTAAAAAATCTTAAAATAATTAGGTCAAAGTTTTCTTTGTGGATGTTTGTGCTGCAGTAATTCATGGCTGATAATTTAATTGAATTTTCATATGTATGAAGCAGATGTTATAAGTTCTCTGCTGCATCACTATGGCAGTGTTAGTCATGCAGATTTATAATAAAGCAACCCCTTATTGTTCATTCCCACATTTATCTACATTTTGTGCCGCAGCTGATTTTGCAATTGTCTCATTTAATTATGAACATTGACATCATTTACAGGATTTATGCATCTAATTAAAGGGGCTCTAATAGAGAAGTTTCAGAAATAAAGCCAAGAGGCTAGTATGTTTGCAAGTGGTAACATTGGTTTCTATTGTTTCTCTTAAGCAAGAGTGAGGAAAAAATAAGGTCTTTGTTCCCTGCTATCAGGAGAAGTCTTAAAATAAAACATTTTCAATCTTCCCAGTCATATTATTCGTGAAGGAATATTTTAAAGTGTTAAATTGACTGTTAACAATAAACATGGTACAAAAGCAGTGGAACAGAATACAAAAGCGGAAATGCTGAGAAGCCATGCTTCTAGGCAGTTTGTTGATCAACGTGATTCTATACCAACTGGTAAATCACTTATTAAAGTGAATACTTATTCACTGAATGTATTAACTGTGTGTGTGCGACATTAATACGAAATGTGAAGCTTTTCATTTTCAAGGTAAATGTTAAATGAAAGAGATCTGTTGATTAACGATGCTCTGAACTGATGGAATGGCTCAGCAAGGTCAGAATCAGAAAAAAATCCATTAGTTCATTAGTCAGCAAGTTTTGCTCTGCATGCTTTTGTTGCCCAAGTGTTCTTATTCATTGTTCAAGATAGGTGAAATGGACAGGAAAAAGGCCAAGGGGTTACAGTCCAGCTTTGCAAAAAACAGATAAACCTTTCTGCTCTTCAGGATTTCCATTTTTGTTCTTCCTCCAACCACCAAGTTTTGGTGATGGCACAATTTGATGAAAATCGCAACTGATATTTGTTATTCTCACCTCTGTTGTAAACAGGACAATAACTATGATCATTCATTTCCATAAATTTGTTTGCATTTGATAGTCACACATGTTTTGAAAGTTTCAAGTGAAGCGAGAATCTATAGTGTCCTAAGATGCTTTGTCTGGTGGCTTATTCAGGACAGCAGTCATTATTGTGAACCCTTTCTAGATAAATATAACAGTGAGTTTGTTGGGGTACCAGTGGTGAGGGTGGAGATGTTCAGAGTAACCTATATATAATAAATGCTTCCTGTCTCATGGTAATACCTCCTATCTGAATAAGCATTAGGTAGATAATGGGCATTCAAAAAGATTTAAACTTGGAGTAAATCATAGCAAATGAAAAACAGTGTTTGGTGAATCGTGGAATGGCACAGTTCAGAGTTATTTAGCCCACCCTGGTGCCCCAGCCCTTATCCCTGTTTGCCTAAAATACCTTTCCTCTTCTCCCTGCTCATTCAGGACTATTCAGCAGTCTCTCCAGGAAATCTGCATGTTTATGGGAAACAGTTGGGAAATTCAATGGCTGGGAGATGCTGTGAATTTAAAATCTCTTTTGTGTTGATTGAATCCTATAATCTTGTGTGTCCATTTCCAGAAAACATTAAAAAAATAAAATAAAAAAAATCAGTGCTTTCTTTTTACATGTTTAAAGGTTTGTATATGTTCTTTCTATCTTCTGTAAGTCAAAGAAGTTTTTTTTCTTTAAGGAGGGGATGTAAAGATGTATTCAATACCTATGAATTGAATACCTATGGTAAGAATTCTTAATTACGCAGCTGTCATCTACATCCACCAGCTTTTCAGCATATTTGTAACGAACATTATGTCTTTCCCTTCTGATCTTTTTATCAAAATCTCGTTATGTTTTCTGTTTTCCGTGAAGTCAAGTCTCCAGGAGTCATGGGCTTATTTGAAATCCAACTTCTCTTAGAACAACTTTTCAGAGAGAAATAAGAAAAAAAAAGAATATGCCCTGGGATATGGATGTACATTCTTCTTTTCCCTCTTTAGCTGTTTAACATATTTTTTCTCTCTTTAAAAGAGCAGATCAGCAGAAACTTTTCTTTTGCTTATTTTAGAAATTCAGATGAAAGCGGGTTCACTAACATTGTGTTGGCCAGCAGACCATGCAACAGATGTGAAAGCCTCCCAGCACCTATGATCAGTGCAGAAATGGCTACTGTACTAGTTGACAAACTGCAGTGTTTTTGAGAAATTCATTACTTCTAGGAGAACTGTGATATCGTTCTCAGAACACAGAGAAATCTGATGGCTGAAGTATGGTATTTTTCATCCATGTACCTTCAGTTTGAATAAAAAACAGATGTAGAGGTAGTAGCTTTCTTTCCTCATAATACTGTCACTCTTATCAGCAACCTGAACTGATAATATGTTGAAAAACAGTGGCTGGGTGGCCATTACTTTTCATCTTACAGCAGTTATTTTTGCCCTGTTGTTTCTCACTGTTATGGAGATTACCTTGCAAATACCCCACAGTTTATCCACTGCCACAGAGCAGGTATTTCCAGTGGAGTTATTCTGCGTCCCCATGGAAAGCAGATCAACCTAGCTGTAAATTCAGAAATGAATCAGGTTGGGCGAGACCCACAAGGTGACTTTACAATAAGAGCTCTATCAAAGGAGGAGAGGTGTGACTGGAATTAAGTAGAAGACAGCTGTGGCAGCGATGTGCCAAATGACAGAAAGGTGTCTTTTATCTGAAATGTTTGCCACTTAAGCATATACTAGTACTTGAATAGGAAATTTATTAGAAAGTTGGAGTATTGCTCTCCATGTTTATGTTCCTCTACGTATTAGAAGAAGAGGTATATTTCATGTTAATAAGCTGAATGTGCTTCTCCTTTGTCCACAATCCACAGTTAAATGATTTAATTTTCGTGTCTGCCTTTTATTTCTTCCAGAGACACAAATGTTACATCTGTAATGGTCTGATGCAAATTCCTTCAGTAGTCAGTGGAAAGTCTTCAGCTGACATTAATAGACTCTAAATCAGACTTCAAATCAAAGTCTTAAGTGAAGAATGTCATTGGTAGCTTCTGTTTAGCTTATTGATAACATTGGGCTATATTTTTAAGAAGCGGAATTTGCGTTACCAAAAGTACATGCAAATCAGACATTTGCTCTTCCTTCTATGTGCAATGTCTGAAAGTGAGCATACTCTTTTGTGTTAGCACAGTGGAATTTTTCTTTTAATGTAGCTCCATCATGCTAAATCAAAAGGAAAATTAAATCATTTTATTGCTATAAGCTATTCATATTGTTATAATCTGTGTATCTGTCAACCTTGGATATTCTTGAAGGGGAGAGAGTGAGGAGTGAGCTCATCTGAGCACAGCAGGAAATTAAGAAGGTACTTGCAAAATAAAATGGCATACAAATAGAAATGCATGCAAGGAGGTAAATAGAATTAATGTATGGAAGTAAAGAAGAAAAAGTTTATTGATCCTGAGCTAAGTTTCTATGCACAAAATAAGGAAGAGAGAGGATAATGGGATGAGAGGACTCTGTTCTTTGCATTCCTGTGGGATCTAACAATGGCTGATCAGCTAGGGATTGCTTTCTGTGTGCTCCCATGTGCTCTGGTTGTGGGAGTGAGTGAATGACTGGAAACTGCTAATCTAGCAGAGGATTTGACATTCCCTTTTTTTGTCTTTTGTGAATATCCATTAATCTGAGGACTTCTGTTCTTTTGCAGTTTTTGTCTTGTCTCTTTGTATAGAGAATAGAGGGGGAAAAAAAAGGTGCTGGAAATATGCTCCAAAGGCATATAGATAGATGGATAGATGAGCTGAGAACAGGTACCTCTGACATGCATCACAGCATCTAGTTTTAGTGGTGCCATGTGGTTGTGACAGCAAAGACAGCAGCTCGCAGCTGTTGGGACTCCCTTTCCCCATCTGTATTTATATCCACAGATATTTTCACTCTGTTAATTAAAGAGTTGATTTCCATACCTGTAATTACTTCTCGTTGTTACCACCGTCGAACAGGAGCGCTAACGTAAGAACATAGACTACACATGATTTTTTTCAGTCGTATAGTGAATGTCTTGAAAACATTTCCAAACATATTTGTAGCATCCCAAACATGTCTGCAATATATACAACAGACAGCAGAACATTATGGAATAAGATTGTATCCTTATTTTATCCAAATGCAGTAGTGTTTCCCTGCAAAGCTAGCTGTGAGAAAACGTGTGTTGATTGCTATTTTATCTCAGAAACATTTCATCTTCCTGAAATAGATTGCAGTGTGAATATAGAATCATAGAATGGCCTCAGTTGAAAAGGACCACAATGAGCATCTAGTTTCAACCCCCCTGGTATGTGCAGGGTTGTCAGATCAGGCTGCCCAGATCCACATCTAGCCTAGCCTTTTTCCCCAATAGAAGCATTTAGGAAAGGTGAAAAACAAGCTACCAGGGAAAGAAAACACCCCACTGGAAACAGAGGGGTAGAACTTGTTGAGCAGACCTGTACTGCCTGGGGTGCCCCATGTCATCCTGCAGTGTTGAGTTCACTCATTTCAAATCTGTAGAAGCACACAGAGGCGAGGAGCATATCCACAATTCTGTCATCTCCGGGTGATATTATATGTCTTTATTACACATACATGCTCCCTGTCCTTGAAATGAATGAAGCAGGAAATGCTTGCTATAAAATAGTTTCCATGCTCCTCCTAGAAGGCAACACATCTGCTAACATTTATGATTCTTCCATTTCTTTTGGCAACCCCCCTCACCCTCTGTACACGGTGCCATCTAACACTGGTCTTTCATTTACCCAGGATCAAACCTACAGATTTCGCTCATCTCACATTTAACGAACAATAATCCCCAAGACAAAAAGAGAAATTATGCTAAGCCTCTGGCACAGTCTGTTCAGCTCAGTGCTGAAACGAGGCACTGTAGTCTCTTCTGTGGTACATATTCATCTCTCTCTTCCTTCACGAATATGGAGAATGCCTGAAACATTTCACATCACAATCACAGCTCTCCTGATTTCTCCATATAATCCTCAGCCTGTCAGGACTCGTGCAATTAATAAACTAAAAATGGCTAAACTATTGGCAGGTGCTTGCTCTCTCCATCTTATGTAACTAATGGTCAAAGGAATTAAAGTTGTTTCAATAAATAGCATATGTGAATGGTTTATCAAAACTACTTCCTGGTTTTCAGAACTCTGAGTTTTAGGAGAAAAGTTGCAGAAATTATTGCTAGAAACTGCAAATAGCTTTGGGCTTTTGGGGAGTATTATACATCATGGTTAGTCTGAGTATTTTCACAAGAACAAGAAACGTCTCCCCAAGTGTACAGTCTGAATTACTGTGCTGGGCATAATTTGGGCTCCTGTGACAAGATGTGGAGGTATTTTCCTTCCAAATTACAGCTGAAATCTGCCCAAGGAGCAACCTGATACTTGTGTAAAGTTCTTGTCTTGCAAATATTTATTCAAAGAGTGAACCTATCTTTGAGTTCTCACCTTTCAAACATCGGTCATAGGTATCGTGTTCTCACATTACAGACCCTTAGAGTCCCTTCTACAGAATGCTGAACATTTGTTTCAACATCTGAGCATGCTCTGAGTTCCCATTTATTTTAGTGGACTTTGGGAGCCTTGGCAATTTCCAGAAGTGCCTGCAGCAGCACTGCCCACTGGTGGGATTTCCCATCGTGGAGGAAGCCCAGAGGAGCCTTGCTTCTGGAGGTGCTACAGACTGCTACAGACAAAGTCGCTCATGACAATACTTGTGGTCTCAACAGGCAGCCCCCTTCTTTGTCACAAAGAGGAAGATGTTTCCTTATATGACTACAGTCACGATGATCACTTCAGAGAAGAGGGACTATCTTTAATTAGCTTTAATATGTAGCTTATTTTATGTTAGTTTAACATGAGTTATCTTAGTTTAACAGAAATTAGCTAAGAATTTTGGGCTTCTCTTCTTAAGCCACATGAAAATCCTATAAATCTTAGGTAATATAAGACACCATGTAAAACAACTATCCCTGTGAACCTTCTCTTTTGGTGAAGAAAAGTTTTTGATCAAGAGATATTTTTAATCTGCGATTAGGGGGTCCTTGATAGAGCAATACCAAGCAGCAGCCAGGAGCTGAATATCCCGGTGTACTCTCTCCAAATCCAGAGTATATCTATACTGGTTCTGTTGTGTCCAAGTCTGATCTCCCATTCACTCAAGGAACACATATTTTTCCGTGAAGAGTGGATGCCCTCTGTACTAGGGTGAAATGCTACCAGTGAGGTTGTGGATGTCCCCTCCCTGGAAGCATTCAAGGCCAGGCTGGGTGGAGCTGAGAGCAATGTGATCTAGAGGGAGGCATCCCTGCCTATAGCAGGGAGCTGGAACTAGGCGATTCCAACCCAAATTCCAACCAAATCATTCAATTTATCTATTAATTTGTGATTTTTAAAACCAGGAAGACAGGCTGCCTCAGACTCCTGAAACACTTAAAGATGGTTCTATGAGCAGCAATGATTTACAAATATTTGCCTGCAAGTTTATACAAGACTGTCTCGTCCATTCTGAAAATGCTTTGGAAAACAAAGAAAAGGAAAGGTACCAGTTAAAGCTAGTTGCTGTTCTGCACAGATGTTATTAAAAAAAGTTAACACTTGGAAAATAATCCCTTTGGTATTTTCTACCTTACAAGAAGATTCTGCGGCAAAATGATCCTATGCACACCGTCAGAAACAAGTGAAGATATTGTTTTTGTCTTTTCTAATGGAGAGATGTGTTTTTTCTTTTCCTTCTATGAAGGCAATCATAAAAGGTTGGACAATAAAAATCAGTCAACAAATTTTTTTCCTGTCAAAAATATGAGGAAGTAAAGATACAAGTGGAGCTATTTCACTCATTGAATGATTCCAATGTGTATTAGGAAAAAACAGAGGTGTACCTACAGAGAAAACATTTGGCAGAAAATCTTAGCTAAATAGAAATACACGCTGTTCTCCTTTACATGAACCAGCCTTGCTCAGTCTTTTGAACTAAGGCACGTTTGCCTGAACTGAAGGTAGAAGTGAAGTTCGTAGGTTCATAGAACATTTCAATTGGAAGGGACCGATAAGGGTCATCAAGTCTCACCCCCCTGCAATGAACAGAGACACCTACAGCTCTATCAGGTGCTCAGAGCCCCATCCAGCCTGACCTTGAGTGCCTCCAGGGACAGAGCATTTTCCACCTCTCTGGGCAAGCTGTGCCAGTGCTTCACTACCTTTATCCCAGAAATTTTTTCCCTTATATCCAACCTGAATCTACCCTCTTTAATCTTGAAGCCATTTCCCCTTGTTCTATCACCACAGACCCTGCTAAAGAGTCTGTCCTTTTCTTTCCTGTAGCTCCTCTTCAGATACTGAAAGGCCACTCTCAGGTCTCCCAGCAGCCTTCTCTTCTCAAGGCTGAACAGCCCCAGCTCTCTCAGCCTGTCCTTGTAGAAGCATTCCACCCCTTGGAGCATTTCTGTGGCCCTCTTCTGAATGCACTCCAACAGGTCTATGTCTCTCACTTCAAAATGCCTGACTTCCAGGTAGTCCTGTATTCCCAGATGTCACTGATGTGATGGCTGTCTGAAGAAATAGGATGACCTAATTCTTCAATTGATAGAAATTTTCCTATGGACTTAGCTCGTGCAGGAATGTTTTGTGGGAAAATGAATTATGCCAATAAAAGCAGAGTCCTGTCAGTAATATTCATTTAGTCCATATGGAGTAAAACAATAAAGGCCTCACTTTCTAACAGTAGCCACCAAGACTGGATTTTGCTATGGCTCTGTTGGATAACTTTTCCAGTCCCTTTTACTGATCATTCATGCTCGTGTCCTGTGTGCTTGCAAAGCACCGCTGCAGTTAATTTCATGTGAGTGATAATTCCCATGATTCCCATCTCACCCCTACACTTCTGCAATTACTCTTGTTCCTCCACTGTGGAGAATTAGTCTCACATTTTTATATTATTTTTGAAATATTCCTCACACAGAGCTCTGCTTATGTCTGCAAATTTAATACCTGTTCCAGCATGCTGTACTTGTCCTGTCCTTGATTTACTGTTTGAAATAATAAATGCAGAGCATTTGTGTAACACTTTGCCTACAGAGGCTCCACGGTGCAGAACAAAGAAGGTAGGTAACCCTAACCCTGCTTTACAAGTAGTAAAACATGACATAATGGTGGTTTCGGCCATTTCAGGCACTCCTAAAATTAGGGTTGGAATTCAGTGGAGTTATACCAGCATTAGACCAGTGCAAAGCAGCGTTAAATCAAGTATTTATAGAACACCAGCCCTGCGATATCTCATTTCACTGGTATGGGGCTAAAGAACAGCAGTATTGAGATGGAGAGAGACAAAGTGCCAAAACAAGCACCTATGCTGAAGTGGTCCAGCAATGAGCCATGTGTTTCAGCCGACCTTGTTCCACAAACACTAAAGAGCAAAAAAACCTTTTTTCTTTCTATTTATCTATCTTTTCTCTTGAAATAATAATAGTAATAATAATAATAATAATAATAATAATAATAGTGTCAGAATTTGTGCAATTTCTTGCAGACAATTGATCTACCAAGGACTGGTGGGAGATGAGGTGGGCTTTCTCCAGGACTGCTGCAGACACGTGTTTCACATGCCTTCACACTGCCCTTTGACACCTCTGGTATGTCTATTGAGATGCTTAGCTGTCCTAACACAGCATAGCTCCGTGTGAGCCAACAGAATGATTCTGCTCAAAGCCAGCTGACAGCCTCAGTCATAAACATCCCGAGCTCCTCCATAAAGAGACAAATTTGCTTTTTAAGATGCAGATGGGGTATTGATTGAAAAGTTGATGAAGACCACCAAGGATAATTTTGTGTCTGATGCAAGCATCAGTCTTCTTCATACATTAAAAGCAGTTTGTCCATGCAGTGGCTCCATTTCTCTCATCATTTGTTTTAATCAGTACTGACTCATTGTTTTGCTTGCAGTTACTTGGCTGTGACAACAGTGATTAATAAGGATAATTCAGAAAAATATGCTGATGAAGAAAGTGGGAATTAATATCCAGGTGACAAGCATATAACTTATCTTTTAAAGAGAGAGGCATCAAATTAAATCACAGTATAGAAAATACCGTCGATTCTCTAAGCCATGCTGTGCTTTTACGTGAAGAATGCATTGTAACCCAGTCACGATAACAAATCACTATACAGTTATATATATCTAAATCATATGAAGAAGTTGGGATGCTGTATTAAAAATTCTTCAGATTTTTGTTAATCTAAGACAGTCTTGAAGATTAAAGTGTACCAGCAGCAAATGACCATATTGCAATTCCTTGTGTGATCCCTGTAGAAACCACTTTCAACTTGGAAATGAGGCATAAACAGAGGATTTTAAAGGAATTAACAAAAGTCATGCACCGAAATCCAAAAATCCTTTTCATGTTTCAGATACCACCTGATGTGACACAGAATAGCCATAATCTGTTTCCTATTTCAAGAAATAGAAGCAAACAACAAATTACAAAAGCTCTGCTGTATTTAATTCCAGAACTTATTGTCTCGCTGCTTGAGAGTGTGTAGACACTGCCTTTAGCAGCTAAGGTTCAACTATGCTTCATATGCCACACATAGACAAAGTTTCAGCAGCATTCAACTTCTGCTAGTGCAAACACGTCAGCATAATGTTTTGTTTGCAAATGGATGTTTGCATTTTCCAGAGGGATTATGGGAATAATCCATACAATATTAAAAACTGACATACAGAACATGGTCAAAAATTCCATATCTAACATCTGACTTCTAAAACTCTACACAAACAAGATGAGATTAATGTTCAAAAACACTAGAAACCCACCACTGTCATTGACCTTAGAGGAAGTCTGGAGTACTCTGCAAGTTGGAAAATAGTACCACATTTTTTTAGCTGCCTACATAGGAATTTTGGACCTTAATGTAGATGCTCAGTTGATGGCAACACAAGTTTAGCAAGACAGGGAAAGCTGCTGGGCATGGAAGTCGTTTACCCTGGCATAGCTTGCATCTGTGTCAGTCAGATGCTTCAGATACGAAGGGAAGTACTAAATGCAAACTACCTGTTAGAAATGGCCCCAAGGCAGTGTAACTGCCTGCACAAGTCTGGGATTTCATTGAAGGAGCTGGTGTGAAAACCATACATGTTCCAGCGAACAGTCTAATGGTTTATTAGCAGAGATGACCTTGCTTTAGGGTGCAGGAATATTCTTTCACACATTTTAATTCATTACTGTAGGTGAAATGTATTGTCTCAAAATTTAGCCTGATATTTTATGAGAATCAGGTTTAAAATAATGTATTGGGGTAATCCTGTAGTTGTTACTCAGCTGAGAGCTGTAGCTTGCCAAGAAGAAAACTTTTAGAAACTTAAATCCACACAGGCATCTTAACATACTTAGCTACCTCTTGGTCTGCACCTTGAGCATCACTGCCAAGGATCTTACTTTGCTCCATGACATACACAACAGGAATAAATACCCAGGAATAAATGACAAATGGTGAGCAGGCTGTAGCTGAGTCCAGAAGTTGTGGAAATAGCAAAATGTACGTTTTATGATGAATGGAATATCAGTAATACTTCCCGTCCTACCCTAGCAACTAGTAGGCATCTCATTGTCTTATCTCCTCCTCCCATGCCAATGCACACATCAGCTCTGAAGATGGGGCCCCACTGGCTTGTGCTCTCATACTTCACTGAATGCTCCTCTGTGAGGAATAGCCTGGCAGTGAGTTTGGGAATCAATTTATAGGGAGTCTTTACCAAAAGGGGTAAACTGTGGTGCAGGACCACTTATTTGGAAAGCCCATTTTTTTTGTGCTCTCTTTTTTAAGGCTGACATCAAAGCTTACAACACAAACGTCTAATCATACTGCACAAGGTGTTGGCGATGCAAGCCAAGACCCCAAACTGTTCCCACTCCCTCACTGCTGCAGTAAAGTATCAGGTTTGGAATGTGAAAACCATGCCGTCTGCAGCTCTTCCCAGTCCACAAGGATGTTTGCATAATTGTAGCAAGCAGCACTCATTGCTATCTCTGTACATGAGTTCAGACCCACTGCTCCCTAAGGTTTTAATTCCTAAAACATGTTGCATTTCTCCATCCCTTTGCCTCTTTCTTTACTGATATATGAATTTACCACACTTTGATATCTAGCTGGAAATATGCCCATAATGCTGGGGAGCTGTTTGGCACCTGCTCAACCAGTGGCTGTCTGAGAAAAAGCACAGTAAAACACGTCTCACAATGCTCCAGACTGGGAGAGCACACTTATCTAAAGTGAATCAGGAGAACACACATCTACACTACTTGTTCTCTTAAATTAACAGACAATTTGACAGCACAATAACTTGTATTCACGAGATGCGACTGAATGGAAAGCTGACTTTAGACTTATTGAAAACCTCTCTAATGAGAAATTAAAGCTACTGAATGATCTTATCAGAAAGGATTCTGAACACTGTCCTTGGACTGAGAAACAAAATCTCTGAATACCCTTTTGTGCTCAGAGCCACAGAACATTACATGCTTCTTTAGGGAACTTCTTTAGCTGGCTATTAAATGAGATTGGAACCAATCAGTCAATCTCTTGCTGTTGCTTTCTAGAGCAAAACATGAAAAGAAACAGAGAATTTGATCTCTCATTTCCTTTTCTGCTCCTTGCATTCTGTTTAGCTCTGTTCCCTTTTTCTTGTTGGCTGATTAAACAGCATTTTAATGTCACCAAAGGGAAGCAAGGTGGGATGTGTTTTGAAGGTCTTGGCCAAAACCAAAGTTCATTAAGTTCATTTGCAAAATCAGCTTGAGACCTCAGTGGGTATCTTTGTATGTTTAGTTCCTTGGGG
>NW_024884141.1:3672649-3684104 GCF_019232065.1 Centrocercus urophasianus | reverse complement strand
GAAGGAAGGAAGGAAGGAAGGAAGGAAGGAAGGAAGGAAGGAAGGAAGGAAGGAAGGAAGAAAGGAATATTTATCAGAAAAAAATATTTGTTTCCAAATATGAATCAAATAAGAAGATTCTTAAGAGCACATAGAAATACTGTCTTCCACTTAGAGAATAATTTCTGAAGTGGCAAAACAGTGCAGCAGGAGCAGTACGAAATGTCTACAGACTAGGGGCTAACAGACCAGGCTAGAAGAAACACATCAAGGAGAAGAAGCCAGAATTTGGATCTGTGGAGACTGCCACAAGCTCAGTTCACCTGGCTTCTAAAATGATTAATGTTGTTAGTGAAAAGCCTATCAATTCTGAACTGTAGATTTTTCCCAGTTTTGTAACACTCAAGATGTATTTCTTCAGGCTAAAGAGATGACTTACAGACCTCTTAGAAGTACCATAAAAACGATTATTAGGGAATAATATGCTCCACACTATGTTGGCTTTGTGTAACACATAGCATAATGTGTGCCTGTGTAGCACATTTTTCTTTGTTGTGTGAACTACTCACAAACATTTTCAGAGAGAGATAATTTTTGTAGTGTGGCATCAGCTGTGTAATCAATGTTTTATTGGCCAACAAGATTGAAATGCTGCTCGCTCAATATTGTTATGTGATTGAAGTCAGAAATCCCTCCCCCACCCCCAAAATAAAGCATTCAGTAATCTCTATTTAACATCCTAGTGGTATCTCATTTCAACTGGACACTTTACACAAATACAGAAAAAACATATTTCTGTAGTCTTAGAGGTCAGTAAAGTGGAACTGCACACATATTTAATTCCTTATAATCCTGATGATCAGCTGTGTTTGTTTGCTAAATGCAGGTGGGATGACGTTTGGGATAGAAGAGATCTATGACAAGGAAGAATTTTGTACAGTTTCCTCTTCCTCACATCTATGAGATCCTGGGAAAAATTAGTAAGATCACTGCATTCATCATTAAGCTCAGACCTGAAACCACTTCAGTTTCGCTTTGGTTTGCACAGCTACATGACCTACTGAAAATCCTTCCCCTAACCTAAAGCATCGAATCACTTGATATCAATTTGGATGCTTGCTCTGAATAAATGTGTCTGAGCTATTCACCATCAGCTCTGCGTAGTCGGTAGAAATAATCTGGTGCTTAAGGACACAAATTAGCTCTGTGATTTTAGATGTGCACCAGAGGATAAAAAAAAACCATTGTATTTCAGTACCTATTTCTCTCCAAAATCTACACAGGCAAGGTAGCAGACTACCTTGTATTCTTAAGTCTGTGCTGAAGAAATGTAGTCAGTGAAACCCTGCTTAATAAAAATCCAAAACAAATACCATAAAGATCTTTATAGCTACAAAGATTATTAGCAAGGATTAAACAAATCATCTTATAGTAAAGACCAAAAAGTAAAATACTTGCTTTCCAGTCAAAATGGCTATTACAGTTTTTATGTATGCTTTCTGCTTTACTGAGAGATTTTGAAGTAAGAATGGTAGGAGAGAAAGAAAGAGTTGAAAAGAATACAGAAAACGTAAAAATGACTGCAGTATTATGCTCAGTAATCTTCTGCAGAAGGAATTTTTTCCCCAAAAGACTGTAGAAAGAGATCTTTGTAAGACGCTATATGTAGAAATAAACAGATGATCGAGCAAACGCTCATTGAAAATACTTTCAGTATAAAATAATTCACAAACAGAAACTCTTTTCAGGTTGTAAAACATCTTATCTTGCATCTTGAGGCATATTCATGTGACAAGTTACAAGATGAAGCAATTTGGCAGGTATATATTAGAACTAGTATTTAAATCAAATGTAACTTCACTGATTTGGTAGAATTTAAGTTTCTAATGCTCTAGAATGCTTTTGGGAAGCCCACTTGAGCCTCCTTATGAAATGTGGGCACAAATGGTGATGTTATTCCTGCAAATGAATCCAAGTTACACATGATGAAACTCAATCAAGACTTGGAAACTCAAAATCTATCACACATCATCTGAGCCCCTAGCACTGATTATTTGCACCTTTTTGGCATACAGTCAGTGATGATGGAGTCACTGTCGTGAAAGGAAGCACTGCCCAGCAGCTAGATGCTAATCACTGATTCTTCGTGTTTTTCCCCATTACTGGGGAGATGCATTTTACGTCATTGAATGTTATGACACGTTATTGGAATAATTAAGCCAGGAGGCAAACTGGACAGCTGTGGTGGCTCAGTGGCGTGGTGGCAATTCGTCCACCTGCCATAACGCAGCCTGTTTAGATTGTGTGATCACACCTGCTGTGCTACAGACCCCAGACTTGGCTCTTTGAAAGTGGATTATAAAACATAGAAATTTGGAAAAATATGCCCCTTATGAACAGAACTTTTAATTACAGTTTAACCAACACAAAGATGCCAACGTCACCAAACAAAAGTAGTTCAATCCATCAGTCAGCTCAGTCTTCTGTCCATTTATTCTCAAGATTTGATTTGGAAATTGTAGTCTTTTCTGTTGGTAAAGTGTCACTGATATTAAGGACGAGCAAAAGTTTTAAGTAGAAGTGATGTTAACCTGTAATGGAGTCTAGATGTAACTTTTGTTTCAGAAGCATCCATACAGATAAAAGAAGGATCAGAATGCTGTTTTCCTACTTTATTACCCCCAGGAAAATGCACTGACATGGAAAATCAGACTGTCCCTGCATTTATTCACAGAAACACAGTCTTAAACTCATGCTCTGAAATAACCTCAAACCTTAGAAGTTGTCTTCAGTCGTTTCCTTGTGCATCTTCTGTTTCAGTAAGCATCAGCAGCAGATTCCTTCTGAAAGTCTCAGGGACACCAGAGGTCAAGTAATTCCTTAAGGTGGTCCTTTGGGACACATCACCGATAAAGCAGAGAGCAGTGTAAACTGCAAAAAATGTTTTCTACAAAATACGTAATAGGGCTGCACTACACATAGGATTCCATGAATAATTGATTTGTTAGTACATCTGCTAAATGGGAGCAAACATTTTATTTCAAGCTGTAGCTTTATTTTTTCACTTGTCTATATGAAGAAGGAAAGGAAAAGGGAAGAAGGGAGGCAAGGCGAGACAAGGTGTCATTTAAAAAGTGTCGTTTTAGACAACTTTAGCAGAAAGCAGACTTTTCCTTTTGTAGAATAGTGGAATAAAGGAAAATGTTTCCCTTTTAATCAACAACATAATGTCAAGGCAATTTTTCTATGATTGAGACATGGCACATCAGTTCATTTCTTTGTTTAGGACAAGGAGAGCTTGCATCTTTTGTGGATGTCTTCCTAGTTAACCTGCTGATGGAATTTTTGAGTAGATTGAGTTCTCCAGCTGTATAGAGTCAGGTGGAAGATCACATTACCATTGAAAGCTGAGGGAATGCTTTTCCTCCACTGCATTCTGAGATGTCTACCTCCTCAGTGGTGGTGCTTCTGTTTCCAGAAGTATGGCCTGACTGCAGGCTAAATCCATATAGAGAAGTAAAATAATTACATTCAACCAGACCCAACTCTATCTCCAGGCTTGCTGCTTAGCTGTCCAAGTGCTGGTGTCAGTGCAAAGTGAAGTGTGGTTGCACTGTTGGAGCTGGAGATAGGGGATGCAGCCCCAGGTTTCAGCTGTCTGTGGGCCAAGACCCAGGTTTGTGAAGTGGTGTGATCTGATCTCAGCCTTACTGAAATACATTGGTGCTGAGCTCTGAGTGAAAGAAAGACAAAGCTTTGTAAAAAAGGTATAAAACTCCAAGAAATAAAATAGGAGCAGCTCAGCAAGGTCAGGGTTGAGTCATTTCCAGCAAAGAGCCTGATGCTTCCACATCTGACTGACGGCTGCCTGGCCTCAGGGGTATAAGTGTGCTATGCTGAGCCTGGTGGCAACTCTGGCTGCCTGCTGTGTGTGTGAACTGATTAATAATTGCTATGATCTCATAAAATGTTTAAGCTTGTGCTTGCAGTATCTCTGCAATAGGAAGGCTGCAGGACTGTTCAAACTCCTTTTCTGAGCTTTTTCTGGTTTGCTAAATGCACCCCCACAATCTCCACACTGGAAGCAACATCCACAAGAGAAGTTGAAATTTGTTCACCACATCATCTCACATGATGGGTCATCACATCACCCTCTGTGGTGGGACACCACATCAATTTGTATGATGGAACATCATATCATCCTGTGTAATGGGACAGTTGTGGCTGTGATGAGACTCAGACCCTCTCAAGCAGAGCTAGGAACCAAGACTGGGCCAAAGCCCCAGCCGCTGTGCCATGGGATAGATGTGGGTGATCATCAAACTGCACGTAGTTAAGTCACTGCACACCACTGCAGCCCAGAATGAATTCCAGTTATGCTGTGCCCTGTGCTGTTCCAAATTAACACATGGTCCACCACCAGCAGAGACAGACATCATATTGCTTATAATTGACATGCGTGGACCTGTGCCAATCAACACCAGCTGAGAGTCTGACTTACGTACAGCTTGCACTGGATTTATTGGCAGCTCAGTTTGTTCATATAGGCTTTGTCTTCAGTGCAGATGAGGGTGTTTCTGAAAGATGTACAGCTATCTTGCTGTAATGTACCAGCAGAAACAGGATGTTGGTACATTTGCTGCAAATAAGTAGCCAGAATTGATTGCAGATGAGGATTGTTGGGCTGAGTTCGTGTAGCTTAACTGAGGTTAGAAGTGGCCTTGTCATTAGGAGTTTGCAGCATGAGTGATCTCTGTGCTGAAGGAGCCATCTCTGGAGCGAAGACAAGTCACTACTGACACCAAAACCTCTGTGATGCATTGTGTCTTCCTCACAGAAAGAGCACATACTAGATGAAGACAAAAAATCCTCTGATACATACTATTTGGTTTAGTAAGAAGACACATTACATCTCTTTTGTGCATTATAAACCTCAGCTAAATTGATCCTAAAAGCGTAGTGGTCCGTTCAAGTGGGAAAGCTGTAATAGTTTGTACATAATAGTCCCATCCGTGCTGGGAGCTAGTGGTAGGTTATGGGTAGTTGAGAATCGACATGCCTAATTGCTTCACCTGGGTAATCGGTGACAAAACGCAGGGCACGGAATGGGGGAAGGAGCAGAGGTAGCCATCATGCAAGCTCATGCATTATTCAGCTATTTCTTCTCACAAAGCTTCATTTCCTATCCAGTCATCCTCACTGTAACTCCTATCCTCTTTTTCATTTGCCTCATTAGACCCACTGGACTCATTTCCACCTGTTCAGATGAGTTCACTTTCAAAGACGATAAATGAGGGGGGAAATGAAAAAATTGCCTGCTCCCCAGGGGTATTTTCCTACTAACCCATTCATTACTGCTTGACTAATGTCCTGAAGCATGAGATTTTATAACCTTTACGCAGTTTTATTCTGTTTTATGTAACCAGCTGATATTATCCCTACGTCTAATTAAGATTCCCAGTCCTTAATTCTGAAATAGAAGAGAATTACAGCTGTATTTCCTCACATACAGCTATTTTATGAGCTGGCAAAGCGATCTTTGTTCACAACCTGTAAAACTCTTTGCGCTTCTTGGGAATGAAAAATGTTAGCAGAGTTTTCTGGAATATGAACATAGAAAATGTTGGCATTTAGAGGCTTTCAGGTATTTGTAAATTCAAATGAATGGATTGAAAACAGTCAGTTGTTTAGGACTTACGGGGCAGATAAATGAATCCATTAACACTTATTTTATTATCGTTGTTATTATTTAAGGGGAGGTATTCACATCAAGAAATAACCAACAAAATTCTGTGATTCTGTGAAAACTGGTAATCAGCAAATGAGCCAGGTAAAATGGTCACTGAATTAAACTCCTGAAGGCACACAGCTCTAAGCCTGAAAGCTTTACCTTATGGCTCTTTTAAAAAAAGTATTCCATCTTCTTTCATGAACTCTTAACTTAACATTATTTTCCACTGCTCCTGTGGTTTCAAAATGCAAAGAAAATGAGTGAAACCATTTGAAACTTTGTCAAAATTAACACTATTTTTGCTTGCATGTTCAGAGAGAAGCCTGCATTGCTCACACAGTGTCTTCTAAAGGCTCCCCACAAATTTATCTTCAAGTTTCCTGCTGCAAATTTTGCACTTACAGGAATTTTCACAAAGAAAGCTTTTTTCCTTGTCTATGTTTGGTGCTGCTTCATTTCAATATTACAATAACTGAAGAATTTTGCTATTATGGAGAACCAGCTGGAAAGCAGTACAAACTTTCAGAAAGAAAGCTGATAATTTTTATTGCTATAATTTTAGGATTCTGTTGCCAGTTTTCTGTCCCAGGTCCCTCTGGTGCTGCTGTAGTGTACAGCTCACTAGAATTTCCCAATGTGTTTTTCTTTATAAGTGTGTTTAGTCTACAAAAATACAGATGCTCAGTTTCCTACTCTTTCATTTGGTTTTTATTTTTCATTTGTACAGACTTACACAGTCCCAGAATATATCTTTTATCTCTGTAGGCTCTAACTAACACTAAAATGATAGATATTAAGCTTTTTCTTTGTGTGTCTGGGTTCTCCAGAATCTCCATTAGCAATTTTTTTGAAATCAGCTCCTTCCTGTATAATTTAAAGAGCATACAAGATATGCTAATTAACTGCTGAATGTATCAACATTTGCAAAATTAAGAAGTGAAACTGAGTCTCAAAATGAACCCTTTGAATTTAACTTAAATTCCCAAGTGCAAACATATATATTTCTGTTGCTGTCTTCAGTGAAAGTGCACTGTTTACAACATGAAATATTTATTTAACTAACAGGAATTAATCAAATAATTTTTTAGTTTATATACATCATTTTATGAGAGGATGTATTCTAATGAGAAGACAGGGATTGTCTGAAGACGTATTTCCATCACTCCATCTTCTGCTTGAAGAATGTGAGTGGGCCCAAGTTCTTGCCAAGAGTAAGACTAATGGAGTGCCTTCAACTTTAGTCTCCAAAACCAAACAACTAATTTGCAGGGAAAAAAACAAAAACAAAAACAAAAACAAAAAGAAACCAGGAGTTGTATTTAATGAGCAGCTAGCACAACAAGGATAAGAATAAAGGTTTTGTATCTCAGTACCAAGCTGAAGACCTCAGCCGACTGTCTCTTGAACCCTTTACTCCTATGCTGACTCCCATCACAGAGGGAAACCCAGGTTGGAGCCCTATCCAAAAGAAGCAGAGGAATATTTGCTCTTTATTTTCCCTCCATCTAGCCCTAGTGATACTGACATTTCTATGGCCAAAGAAAGCACCAATGAAATCTTTTATAGCAATAGCTTTTTTCACACTGGATCAGTTGTGGAAGAGATCAAACAGCAATGCATGGCTTTATCAACACAATTTTTGTCTCTATCCTTACTCTGTCTGATACTGATAGCAATTTGCAAAAAGCTGGTTCTCAGTCCTTTTTCTTGATCTCTTTCAAATGGCCATCTATATTCTATGTTTCAGAGTTTTCTACAGCATCCATCACTGTACAATCTACACACTTCCCTACTAAGTCAATTCTGTTCTGTGTAGTCCCCACAGGACTCTGTAGCTGTTTCTGCTCAAGTCCACAGTCTGCTTGGGGAATACTCTGTTTTAAATCATCATAATTCTCAAAACCTCTTAAATGGTGCCAAAGTACAACTGTCTTTCTAGCATGGACAAAAAAAGAGCTCAGGACTGTGTGCTTGGAGGTATGTGAGATAATTTAAGAGATGTGGTTTCGGTCAAAGTGCCAAGATCTTTTTTTTAAAATCAATTTATAGGGAAACAATTCTCTCTAAGCTATGTATATTGAATCTTCATTGCCTTGTGCGGAATTCTTCACTACTTCAACAGGAGTATTGCTCAAGGAAATGAGGGAAATGAAAGAAGAGAGAGAGATGTTGTCTAAAGGATATGTTTGGTCTTGATCTGGAAAACAAATTCTGAAATGAAAATGCTTGTTGATTTGTATCCAGTGGGAAAATTTCTGCTGTCAGTTGCAAACTCAGTTGAGTTATAAGGGAATAATAGAATGATATAATGGTTTGAGTTGGAAGGGACATTTTATATCATAGTTCCAATCCCCCTGCTATAGGCAGGGGCACCTCCCTCTAGACCAGATTGCTCAAAGCCCCATCCAGCCTGGCCTTGAATGCTTCCAGGGAGGGGACATGCACAACATTCTCTGGGCAACGTGTTCCAGCGTCTCACCACTCTCACAGTTGAGAATTTATTCCTAATATCTAGTCTACATCTACCCTCTTCCAGTTTAAAACCATTTCCCCTCATCCTGTTGCTACCTGCCCTTATAAAAAGTTTCTCATCAGCTTTCCTTTAGGCCCCCTTCAGGTACTGGAAGGCCACTATAAGGTCTCTTTGCAGCCTTCTGCAGGCTGAAGAACCCCAGCTTTTTCAGTCTGTACTCAGAGAGGGGATATTTTCCATCCCTCTTATCTTCATGGCCCTCCTCCGAACCTGCTCCATGTCTTTCTTATGTTGGGGTCTCCAGAACTGGATGCAGTACTCCAGGGAGGGCAGAGTAGAGGGGCAGAATCACTTCCCCCAACCTGCTGGTCACATTTTGCTTGATGCAACCCAGGATGTCATGTGAAACAGTGTCAAATGCTTTGCACAAGTCCAGGTAGATGATGTCAGCTGCTCTTCATTTATCCACTGATGCTGAATAAGTACGTGAAAACAAATGACAAAAAATGCTGCTTTAGACCCAGCGCAGTGACATCATGGAGTTTTGCCACATTACTTGGGTAGTACAAGTATCAACATTGGAAGCCATATGGCTGGCTGTATTTATGTGTGGTGAGTGGCCTGAACATACTGCACTGCTTGTGCTTCTAAATGTGGTGACATGACAGGACAGTGTGGCTGTGTCATTTAGCCTTGAGCTGGCTTATGGTGAAATGATGGAACTGGGGCTGAGAAAGAAAGTTACCCTGTGGGCAGAATTTCAGCACTGCCAATGCTCTAGTATTCAGTGATGCTCAGTTGCCCAGGACTTCGTTTCTGTGCACATCTTGTTTACACAGACTCGCAGTTTTAGTTCCCTAACTTTTTTTTCTTCCTTTTCATTCTGGTCTGTTTCACTATCAACTCATGTTCAAGTTGGCTCTGATTTTTTGCAATTGTGGAGGAGAAAACTGCTGTCTCTGCACAGAGTTCCTTTTGTAATCAATAGTGAGCTTGCACAGGCTGTGGCTTAATGCCAGTGGCCAGGACCTACCTTAAACTTAAAAAGCTTTTGGAGGCTGCATTGTTGTTTGTTTGCAGTAAACAGGGGTAAAACAAATAGAGCTCCAATCCTGGACAGAGCTTCAGGGCAGTGTCGGCTCAAAGACGCCAAGGAGAACCCCAGAATCAATGAAAAACAACTTGAAACTTCAGGCAAATAATGTAGATCTGGCTTTAGTGAGCACTTTGAGATCTCTGACTCAAGTTTAAAAAAAAAAATAAAGCAGGACTTTCAGCAAATTTTAATTAATGGGAAGTAGGTTTAAGAAGAGCAGAATCAAAGAATGACTGAAGTTGAATGGGGCCTTTTGAGATCAATCTCTTTGCTCAGGGATTCCTAGAGCATGTTTCCCAGGGTTGTGCCCAGATGTCTTTTGAATATCTCCAAAGAAGACTCCATAGCCTCTCTGTGGAGCCTGCGCTCAGTCACTCTTACAGTAAAGAAACTTTTCCTCATGTTCAATTGGAACTTCCTGTGTTTCAGGTTGTGCCCATTGTCTTTCAAAACTGGGTGCTGATGAGAAGATTCTGGCCCTATCCTCAAGACACATTTTGTTCAGATATATACATTCATCAAATCCCATGAGCCTTTTCCTTTCCAGGCCGAACAGGCCCAAATCCCTCAGCCTTCTCTCACATGAAAGATCCTCCAATTCCTTTATCATTTTTGTAAACCCTTCATTGCACTCTGTCTAGTAAGTCCATGTCTCTCTCACATGTGAGGCCTCATCAGGGCAGAGTAGATTGGTAGGATAACCTCCCCTGCTGTGCTAGCAATGTTTTTCCTAATGCCTGCCAGGATGCCATTGGACTTCTTAACCACCAGATCACATTGCTGGCTCATGGCACTTTAAGATCTCCCAAATTAATAATATTGAAATAAAATTATAATCTGACAGTTCAGGTAGCCGTTTCCCATTGTTGAACAAAAGCTTTCACTTCATTCATTTCTAAGAAGTGAACATTTTGCACTCCCTGCCCAAGTTCACTATCTCTTGTTATCTTTTCTATCATGGAAGATAAACGTTCATGAAATGGCCAGTGGTTGTGCCAGAAAAAATCCCAGCCCTGAAAACAAAGATTATATAGAAGAAACATAACCATATGAGTATGTTCAGGGCTGTCCAAGAGTTCAGAGAGTGTATCATCAGGTACAGATTCAATGCTAGATGCCTGGAGGCTGAATGGAACAGTGCAGAATGGTGCTTGGAGGCTACGGTCCAACACATGAAACAGGATTGTTCTCCCCATTAATTTCCTTTCCTATCTCATCTTTGCACATGTTGTCTCATTTTCCCACCAAATCTGGCCAATCCCTTGTTCAGCACAATTTTTGTAAGAGATGAGGCTTCTCATTGCTACTTTCCTGCTTGATGTGCAGTCTAACCAGACCATGCTTTTTGCCTCTGGGCTGTTAATTTCTCCTGCAGTAGGAATGAAGAGTAGTAATTGAGGAGAGATCAAGAGCAAAGCCTGGGCTCTGGGATGTGAACTTGCTGCATATTGAGCAGTTTGTAATCACAATGACTTGCTCTTTCTTTGAGATAAATGTTTCTGACCTAAGAAATGAGAGGTCCTGACTCCTTTTATGTTGATGCTTAGAGAAGCTTGTATATGAAGTCAGATAAATGCAAGTTTGTAAGAACATCACAGACCAACTTATACTCTACTTAAAAGGTTCACAGTCAAGATTATCCACAGGAACCTGTTTATATGTCCCTGCTCCTAAAAAACATTACTTTACAGCTCTCTTGATTTCTGGTATGTCTTTTGGGCATTCCCAGTTAAGTATTTTTCTCCTGCTGAGAGCCAGAATTGCATTCTCATTAGTGACTGAATGGTATGTTTGAATTGCAGAGAAACAAGTATTTACAGCTCATAGAGTTAGACAATGGAAAACATTAAGGAATAAGGCATGACTATTGAAGGTTATTATAATTATTTGCTCCAAATTCATATGTTCCAAATGCACATTGCCACACTAAGGCATTCTTGTGAATGAGTTTAGAATGGGAAATAACAAGGAAACAGTATTTGTTGAAAGAAAGAAAGAAGGGAAGGAAGGAAGGAGGGAAGGAAGGAAGGAAGGAAGGAGGGAAGGAGGGAAGAAGGGAGGGAAGGAGGGATTGAAGGAAGGAAGGAAGGAAGGAAGGAAGGAAGGAAGGAAGGAAGGAAGGAAGGAAGGAAGGAAGGAAGGAAGGAAGGAAGGAAGGGAGGAAGGGAGGAAGGGA